>NW_016912879.1:19569-21072 GCF_001483705.2 Eufriesea mexicana
AACGTGCCCAGACCATTACCGCTGGCCTCGCCAGGGCCAAGCAGAATATGGCAGAGCACAGTAGATCGCATGAATCCACCGAGTAGCAGTGTATAGCACAAATGTCATGGCCATCCTTACCGATCTTAGCCTAAACTAACCTAACCGAACGTGACATAACTCAACCAAACGTGCCACGACCACTATTGCTGGCCTCCCAAGAGCCAAGCAGAAAATATTATAGCAGATTAATCCTCAAAAGTCTGAGGAATCGCCGGGTACAGTAGAAAAGTCAAAGACATCCAAACCTAACCCGAAATAACCTAACATTACATAACGCAGCAAAGCTCAACATAAAGTTCCGCGACCACCTTTGCTGGACTCCACAGGGCCTGGCAGGTTAGAGTAGAGCACAGTAGTGGTCAGAAATCCTCCAAATAACCGCGAATAGCGCTAAAGCCAAAGCTATCCGTACCAAACTTGTTCTAACTCAAACTAACCAAACTTGTCCTAACTCAACCTAACCAAACGTAACATAACTCAACCTAACGTGCCACGACCACTATTTCTGGCGTCCCCAGAGTCGAGCGGAGTATAGTAGAGTAACGTAGAGCGTAGGAAACCTCCGAGTAGCAGTGTATAACACAAAAGTCAAAGACGTCCTGACCAAGCGTATCCTAACATAAACTAGCCAAACGCAACATAACTTAACCTATCGAGCAATGACCGCTGTTGCTGGTCTCGCCGGGGTCAAGCAGAGCATAGTTGAGCAACGGAGAGCGCAGAAATCCTGCGAATAGCAGCGTATAGCACAAAAGTCAAAGAAATCCTCACCAAACTTAACCAAACCTAACCTAACAGAATTTAACGTAACTCAACCTAACGTGCAGCGAGCACTATTCCTGGCATCCGCATAGACGAGCAGAGTGTGTTGGCGCACAGAGGAGCGCCGAAGACCATAGAATAGCAGTGTGTGGCACTAAAGTCGGAACTATCGTGACATAACACAACCTGGCCAAACATAATCTAACATAACCTAACATGCGGCGAGAACTGCTGCTAAACTCCGGAGAGGCAAGCAGTTTATAGTGGGTAATGTAGAGCGCAGAAATCATCCGAAATGCTGTATACAGCACAAAAAGTCACAGCTACCATGTCCTATCGTAACCAAACTTAACGTAAGCAAACGCAACATGAATCAGACTAACATAGCGAGACTGTTACTGCTGGCATCCCCATAGCCAAGCAGAATACACTTGTGCACAGCAGAGAGCATAAATCCACCGAAATTGTGCACAGCAGAGAGCATAAATCCACCGAATAGCAGTGTATGGCACAAAAGTCAAAGCCACCCTGACCAAACTCGACCAAACGTAATAAAACGAAGCGTAACATAACTCTCAACCAAACCTGCACGACCGCTATTGCTGCTCTCCCCAGGGACAGGCAGATGCTAGTAGAGTAATGCAGTGCGCAGGTATCGATCGAATAGTAGTGTACAGCACAATGTTCAAAGTTATACTA
>NW_016912880.1:0-1283 GCF_001483705.2 Eufriesea mexicana
GTCTGCTCACTGATGATTAAATTTATATAGTAATTCAGTATTGAAAAGAAGCGATTCCAATATCGCTCGAGACATTTACAACTGTCAACACAGTAATGAGTACAGAAACTATAACTCTCCTGTAGCCATTGGAATGGTTTGTTTTCTGACTTCAATTCGACAGCATTTGTTTAATAATCAATGTATATATAAGTCACGGCTAGAGATAATTACAATTGCGTGTACGGAGCATACTAAATCCAGGGACACATCACTGCAGCCCATGGATTAGTCAATTCGTTCATGATCTATATTCTATAACAATTTTGGAACGACAAAACACATATCCATTATCCCTGGAGGAATTGACAGTCGACCACACCGTACAGAGTACAGCCATCATCACAGTACTGTAGCCGTTGGGTTAGTTTGTGCGTCTACGGTACAAATTCCAAAACAATTCACGAGTAACCAATGTATATTACTATTACGGAGAGGGATATTTACAGATGACAGTACGGTTCTTAACACACCCATCAAGAGAGCCATGTAGACATTAGAATAATTCGTCTAATGATGATTTAGATTCCATAACTATTGTGGAATGAAAACTCAGGTCCACAATCCCCAGAGATATTTGCTACATCACGGCTCTGAGTACATCCATCTTCACAGTGCTGTAGCCCTTGATCTACTTCGACCACAAGTGATGCATATTTTAAAGCAATTGTGGAATAATCAGTGTATCCCTGGGGATATTAGCAGTTGTCAACACAGTACTGAATACGGCTACTACCGCAGTACTGTAATCTTTGTGGTAATCAGTTCATTGACTATGCATATCCCAAAGCAATTCAAGAGGACCCATGTATAGCACGGTTATGGCTAGCGACACCTACAATAGACAATACGGTGCTCAGTACATCCACCAGCAGATCTGTGTAGCCGTTGTAATAATTTTTTCAACGACGGTTATGCTTTTGTATCAAATCTAGAGTGACAGCGATGTTATCCATTATACCTCGAGAAGTATGCTATTGAAAACACAGCACAGATTACAGAAATCATCACAGTACCGTAACCGTTGGTTTAGTTTGCCCATCGATGATATAAATTCCAAAAGAAGTCTAGAATAACCGGAGCATGTTTCGGTTACGGCTAGGGATATTTGTAGTTGACGGTACGGAACGTCGTACATCCCCCAGCAGAGCACGGTATCTGCTGTAATAATCTCTTCAATTGCGATCTAGGTTCAATAGCACTACCAGGACAACTATATACATACGTATACATATCCATAATCC
>NW_016912881.1:0-254 GCF_001483705.2 Eufriesea mexicana
TCCTTATTTACGAAATAAAATTAGCTCACCACGGTATTAGTCGAAAATGTCAATAAAAATGCTCTTTCCAGTCACATTCTATAGCATTGCAATGTCTATCGCATGCCAACAGAATCTTCTCTCCTTATATATGCAATAAAACTAGCTCACCACGATATTAATCGAAAATATCAATAAAATTAAATTTTCCTGTCAGATTCTATAGCATTGCAATGGCTATAGCATGCCAACAGAATATTTTCTCCTTATTTATG
>NW_016912882.1:0-261 GCF_001483705.2 Eufriesea mexicana
ATCGAATGATAGACGTACGCATGGAAGGACTTATGGATGAATGGCTGTGTGGATGTATGTATGGGTTGATGGCCGTATGGATGAATGGATATATGGATGATTTGAGGTATGGATGTACGTATGTACGGATGAATGGATGTACGGAAGAATGGATGTATGGATGAATGGATGTATGCATGTATGGAAGTATGGATGTATGCATGTATGGATGTATGAATGTCGGGATGTATGGACGTATGGATGTACGAATTTATGGATGTA
>NW_016912882.1:433-1354 GCF_001483705.2 Eufriesea mexicana
GAGGAATGGATGAACGGATGTATGGATGCACGGATGTGTGGTTGTATGAATGGATGTATGTATCGATGGATGGATTTATCGAATGATGGACGTACGAATGGATGCATTTGTGGATGTATGGATGTGGGGATGTATTGATGAATGTATGTATGGATGCATTTACGGATGTATCTATGGATGTATGTATGGCAGAGTGTATGGGTGTATACATGGATGTATGGATGTATGCATGGACGTATGTATGGATGTACGTATGAATGGATGAGTGCATGGATGGATGGATTTATGGATGTATGGATATGAGGATTCATGGATGTATGGATGGATGGATGCATTAATGTATGGACGTTTGTATGTATGGATGTATGAATGTATGGCCGTATTTGCGTTATGTATGTAAGTATGTATCTATGGATGTATGTATGGATGAACGTATTGGTGTATGTAAGGGTGTATGTGTTGATGTCTCTATTGATGCATGGATGGATGGGTGTATGGGTGGATGGATGTATGGATGAGCGGATGTATGGATGGATTGAGGTATGGATGGATGGATGTATGTATGGATGGATGTATGGATGTATGGATGTATGGATGTGTGGATGAATGGGTTTAAGGATGGGTGTATTGATGGATGTATGCACGGATGTGTGTATAGATGTATATATGGATGTATGGATGTATGGATGTATGTACGTGTGAATGTACGAATGTATGGATGTACGGATTTATGGATGTATGTATCTATATATGTCTGGATGTATGGATGTACGTATGTATGAATGTGTGGATGAATATATGCATGGATGTATGGGTGTATGGATGTATGTATGGATGGATGTATGGATGTATGGATGCTTGCATGTATGCATGTGTGGATGTACGTATGTATGGAAGTATATATTTATGAATGTATGGATG
>NW_016912883.1:0-4890 GCF_001483705.2 Eufriesea mexicana
TTCCTCCTTGTTTGTGCAAGAAAATTAGCTCACCATGATAATGGCCGAAAATGTCAATAACATAGAATTTTGCACCCAGATTCTGCAGCATTGCAATGGCTATATCCCGCCAATAGAATATCTCCTCCTTAATTATGGAAGAAAGTTAGCTGACCACGATATTAGTCGAAATTGTCAATAAAATTGCGTTTTCCAGGCCGATTATATAGCATTGCAATTGCTATAGCACGGCAATAGCATCTTTTCTCCTTATTTTTGCCAGAAAGTTAGCTCACCACGATATTAGTCGAAAATGTCTATAAAATTGAGTTTTATATCCAGATTCTTCAGCAATGAAATGGTTATAGCACGCCAATAGAATCTTTCCTCCTTATTTATGCAAGAATGCTAGCTCGCTACGATATTAGTCGAAAATGTCATTAAAATTGAATTTTCTGCCCGATTCTGCAGCATTGCTATGCCTATATCACAGCAATAGAATCTTTCCTCCTTGTTTATGCTGGAAAGTTAGCTCACGGCGATGTTAGTCGAAAATGACAATGAAATTAAGTTTTCCATTCAGATTCTACAGCATTGCAATGGCTATAGCACGCCTATTGTATCTTTCCTTCTTATTAATGCAAGAAAGTTAGCTCAACAAGATATTTGCCGAAAATGTCTATAAAATTAAATTTTCCAGCCAGATTCAATAGCATTGCTATGCCTAGAGCCCGCCAATAGAATCTTTCCGCCTTATTTATGCAAGAAAGTTATCCCACCACGATATTAGTCGAAATTGTCAATAAAATTAAGCTTTCCAGGCAGATTAAATATCATTGCAATTGCTATAGCACGACAATAGCATCTTTTCTCCTTACTTGTGCAAGAAAGTTAGCTCACCACGATATAAGTCGAAAATGTCAATAAAATTGAGTTTTATATCCAGATTCTACAGCAATGAAATGGCTATAGCACGCCAATAGAATCTTTCCTCCTTATTTATGCAAGAATCCTAGCTCACTAAGATATTAGTCGAAAATGTCATTAAAATTGAATTTTCCTGCACGATTCTGCAGCATTGCTATGGCTACATCACGGCAAAAGAATCATTCCTCCTATAGAATCATTCCTCCTTGCTCGTGCAAGAAAAATAGCTCACCATGATAATGGCCGAGAATGTCAATAACATTCAATTTTGCACCCAGATTCTGCAGCATTGCAATGGCTATAGTACGCCAATAGAATATTTCCTCCTTATTTATGCAAGATTGCTAGCTCACTACGATATTAGTCGAAAATGTCATTAAAATTGAATTTTCCGGAACGATTCTGTAGCATTACTATGGCTATATCACGGCAATAGAATCTTTCCTCCTTATTTATGCAAGAAAATTAGCTCACCATGATAATGGTCGAAAATGTCAATAACATTGAATTTTGCACCCAGATTCTGCAGCATTGCAATGGCTATAGCCCGCCAATAGAATATTTCCTCCTTAAATATGGTTGAAAGTTAGCTCACCACGATATTAGTCGAAAATGTCAATAAAATTGAATTTTACAGCTTGATTCTATAGCACTGCTATGGCTATAGCACGCCAATAGAATCCTTCCTCCTTATTTATGCAAGGTATGTAGCTCGCCGCGATATTTGACGATAATATCAATACAATTGAGTTTTCCATTCAGATTCTACAGCATTGCAATGGCTATAGCACGCCAATTGTATCTTACCTTCTTATTTATGCAAGAAAGTTAGCTCTACACGATATTTGCCGAAAATGTCTATAAAATTGAATTTTCCAGCCAGATTCTATAGCATTGCAATGCCTTGAGCACGCCAATAGGATCTTTCCTCCTTGTTTATACAGGAATGTTAGCTCACCACGATATTACTCAAAAATGTCAATAAAATAGAGTTTTCCAGCCAGGTTCTACAGCATTGCAATGGCTATAGGACGCCAATAGAATCTTTACTACTTATTTGTGCAAGAATGTTAGCTCGCCACGATATTAGAGGAAAATATCAATACAATTGATGTTTCCACTCAGATTCTACAGCATTTCATTGGCTATAGCTCGCCAATAGACTCTTTCCTCCTTATTTATGCAAGAAAGCTAGCTCACTACGATATTAGTCGAAAATGTCATTAAAATTGAATTTTCCGGCTCGATTCTGTAGCATTGCTATCGCTATATCACGGCAATAGAATCATTCCTCCTTGTTTGTGCAAGAAAATTAGCTCACCATGATAATGGCCGAAAATGTCAATAACATAGAATTTTGCACCCAGATTCTGCAGCATTGCAATGGCTATATCCCGCCAATAGAATATCTTCTCCTTAATTATGGAAGAATGTTAGCTGACCACGATATTAGTCGGAATTGTCAATAAAATTGGGTTTTCCAGGCAGATTATATAGCATTGCAATTGCTATAGCACGCCAATAGCATCTTTTCTCCTTATTTGTGCAAGAAAGTTAGCTCACCACGATATTAGTCGAAAATGTCAATAAAATTGAGTTTTATATCCAGATTCTACAGCAATGAAATGGCTATAGCACGCCAATAGAATCTTTCCTCCTTATTTATGTAAGAATCCTAGCTCACTACGATATTAGTCGAAAATGTCATTAAAACTGAATTTTCCGGCCCGATTCTGTAGCATTGCTATGGCTATATCACGGCAATAGAATCATTCCTCCTTGTTTGTGCAAGAAAATTAGCTTACCATGATAATGGCCGAAAATGTCAATTACATTGAATTTCTCACCCAGATTCTGCAGCATTGCAATGGCTATAGCCCGCCAGTAGAATATTTCCTCCTTAAATATGGTAGAAAGTTAGCTCACCACGATATTAGTCGAAAATGTCAATAAAATTGAATTTTACAGCCTGATTCTATAGCATTGCAATTGCTATAGCACGCCAATAGTATCTTTCCTTCTTATTTATGCAAGAAAGTTAGCTCACCACGATATTAGTCGAAAATGTCAATGAAATTGACTATTCCAGCCAAATCCTACAGCATTGCAATGGCTATAGCACGCCAATATAATCTTTCCTCGTTATTTATTCAAGAAAGCTGGCTCACCACGATATTAGTCGAAATTGTAAAAAAAATTGCGTTTTCCAGGCAGATTATATAGCATTGCAATTGCTATAGCACGCCAACTGCATCTTTTCTCCTTATTTGTGAAAGAAAGTTAGCTCAACACGATATTAGTCGAAAATGTCAATAAAATTGAGTTTTATATCCAGATTCTACAGCATTGAAATGGCTATAGCACGCCAATAGAATCTTTCCTCCTTATTTATGCAAGAATGCTGGCTCACTACGTTATTAGTCGAAAATATCATTAAAATTGAATTTTCTGTCCGATTCTGTAGCATTGCTATGGCTATATCACAGCAATACTATCTTTCCTTCTTATTTGTGCGAGAAATTGAGCCCACCACGATATTAGACGAAAATGTCACTAAATTTGTGTTTTCCAGTCAAATTCTACAGCATTGCAATGGCTATAGCAGGCCAATAGAATCGTTCTTCCTTATTTATGAAAGATAGCCAGCACACCAGGATATTAGACGAATCTGTCAGTAGAATTCAATTTTCAAGTTAGATGCTACAGCATGGCAATGGCTATAGCACGCTAATACTATCGTTCCTACTTATTTGTGCAAGAAATTGAGCCCACCACGATATTAGACGAAAATGTCACTAAAATTGAATTTTCCAGCCAGATTCTACAGCTTCGCAATGCTTATAGCACTCCAATAGAAGCTTTCCTCCTTATTTATGCAAGAAAGTTAGCGTACCATGATATTAGTCGAAAATGACAATAAAATTGAATTTTCCAGCAGATTCTATAGCATTGCTATGGCTACAGCATGCCAATAGAATCTTTCCCGCTTATTTATGCAAGAAAGTCAGCACGCCACTATATTAGAGGGAAATATCAATACAATTGAGTTTTCCATTCGGATTCTATAGCATTGCAATGCCTAGAGCACGCCAATAGAATCTTTCCTCCTCACTTATGCAAGAAAGCTGGCTCACTACGATATTAGTCGAAAATGTCAATGAAATTGAGTTTTCCAGCAGATTCTTTGGCAATGCAGTTGCTACAACACGCCAATAGAATCTTTCCGCCTTATTTATGCAAGAAAGTTATCTCACCACGATATTAGTCGAAATTGTCAATAAAATTAAGCTTTCCAGGCAGATTAAATAGCATTGCAATTGCTATAGCACGACAATAGCATCTTTTCTCCTTATTTGTGCAAGAAAGTTAGCTCACCACGATATTAGTCGAAAATGTCAATAAAATTGAGTTTTATATACAGATTCTACAGCAATGAAATGTCTATAGCACGCCAATAGAATCTTTCCTCCTTATTTATGTAAGAATCCTAGCTCACTACGATATTAGTCGAGAATATCATTAAAACTGAATTTTCCGGCCCGATTCTGTAGCATTGCTATGGCTATATCACAGCAATAGAATCTTTCCTCCTTGTTTATGCTGGAAAGTTATCTCACGGCGATGTTAGTCGAAAATGACAATAAAATTGAGATTTCCAGCCTGATTCTGTATCATTGCAATGGCTATAGAGCACCAATACCATCTTTCCTTCTTATTTGTGCAAGAAGTTGAGCCCACCACGATATTAGACGAAAATGTCACTAAAATTGTGTTTTCCAGTCAAATTCTATAGCATTGCAATGGCTATAGCAGGCCAATAGAATCGTTCCTCCTTATTTATGCAAGAAAGTTAGCGTACCATGATATTAGTCGAAAATGACGATAAAATTGAATTTTCCAGCCAGATTCTGTAGCATTGCGATTGCTATAGCATGCCAATAGAATCTTTCCTCCTTATTTATGCAAGAAAGCTAGCTCACTACG
>NW_016912884.1:0-31008 GCF_001483705.2 Eufriesea mexicana
GAGAGCACTTTTGCTGGCTCTCCCAGAGCGAAGCTGAAAATATTAGAGCCCTGTTGCGCTCAGGAATCCACCTAATAGCGAACTATACCACTAAAGTCAAAGCTGTCCTCTCCTAACTTGTCCAATCGAAATACAACCAAACGTAGCATATCCCAACCAAACGCGACGAGTCCACTGTAGATGCTCCCCCCCCACCCTAGGCCATGCAGAGCACACTAGTGGAGAATAGAGAGCAGAAATCCATACAATCGCAGTGAATATCAGAAAAGCCAAAGCTACATAAGCGTAAGCCAAATAAATAGAACATAGCCAGACATAGCCTAACTCAGGCTAACGTGCTGATGCCGCTATTGCTGCCATCCCCAGGGTCGAGCAGGTCATTCTAGAGCACACTAGAGCGCAGGAATCCACCGAATAGCAGTGTGCAGCCCAAAAGATGAAGCCATCCTAACCAAACTCGGCCTAACTCAACCTAGCCGAACGTAACGTGACTCAACTTAACGGGCCGATACCACTATTGCTGGCCTATAAACAAGCTGAAGGTATTAGAGCACTATAGGGCGCAGAAATCCACATAATAGCAGACTATAGAACACAGATCAAAGCCACCACTCCTAATCTAACCAATCGTAACATAACCAAACGTAACCTAACATAGCCTCGCGTACCGCGACCACTATTGCTGGCTTCCCCAGAACAAAGCGGGGAATATTACAGCACAGTAGATCGAAGACGTCCACCGCATCGCTGTGTATAGCAGAAAAGCCAAACCTACCTTTTCCTAAGGTAACCAAACGCAACGTCGCCAGGCGTTAACTATATCAACATGACGTTCCGAGACCACTTTTGCTGCTGTTCCCGTATCCAAGTAGAACATATCAGAGGAGAGGGGACAGCAGAAATCCATGGAATCGCAGTACATAGAACAAAAGTCTAAGCTACCTTATCCTTACATAACCAAACGTATCATAACCAAACGCAGCATAATGCAACCCCTCTTGCCGAGACCACAGTTGCTGGCCACCACAGGGCATTGCAGAGCATATTAGAGAGCAATAGTGAGTAGAAGATAACCAAGTAGCAGTGTGTAGCACAAGAGTCTAAGATTCCCTAACCTAACATGGCCCAACCTTTCCTAACCGAACGCAGTATAACAGAACATAACGTGCCGTGCCTACAATTGCTGGCATCCCCACAGCCGAATATAACACATTTGAGCACGGTGGAGCGCACGAAACCGCAGAATAGCTGTGTATAGCGCAAAAGGCAAAGCTAACCCATCCTAACCTAATCATGCGTAGCATAACAAAACGTAAGCTAACAATACTTAACGTGCCGCCACTACTATTTCTGGCCTTCCCTGGTCCAAGCGGAACATATTAGAGGAGAGTAGATAGCAGGAATCCTCCGAATGCCTGTGTATAGCGGAATATTTAACGCTACTCTGCAATAAACTATACAAACGTAGCAGAACCATGCCTTACATAACGCAATCTAACGTGCCGAGACCACTATTACTGGCCTCCCCAGAGCAAAGCAGAGTATATTAGTGCACAGGCGAGCGCAGAATACCTCCCAATAGCTGTGTATGGAACAAGAGCCTCAGCCAGCCAATCCTAATCTAGCCAGACGTAGCATAACCCAACGTAGCTTGACGCTATCAAACGTGTCGAGATCACTCCTGCTGGCCTCCCCAGAGTCAAGCACAGTATACTAGAGCACAGTGGGGCGCAGGATCCACAGCATTGCTGTGTAAGGCACCATAGACGCAGATATCCTATCCTAACAGTGCCTAGCTGTACCTAAACAATCGTAGTAAAACAAAACGTAACGTGGCGAGACCAATGTTGCTGGTCTCCACAGATCCAAGCGGAACATATTATTTGAGAGTAGAGAGCAGAAATGCATAGAATGGCAGTGCATAGCGCAAATGTCAATGCTGCCGTGTCACAGCCTTTCCAAACGCAGCATACCCGCAAATAGCATACCACAATCTAACCCGCCGAGACCACTATTGCCGGCCTCCCCATAGCCAAGCAGAGTCGACTAGAGCGCAGTGGAGCGCAGCATGCCACCAAATAGCAGAGCACAGCACAAAAGTCGAGGGCATCCTAACTTAACCTTACCCAACATGACCTAACCAAACGTAGACTATACAAATATAACGGGACGGGACCACTATTGCTGACAACCCCAGTGCCGTGCAGAACATACTAGAGCACAGTGGAGCGCAGAAATTTACCGAGAAGCAGCGTATGGAATAAAAGTCAGAGCCATCCTAACCAAACGAGACCTACCATAGCCAAATCAAACGTAAGTTAGCGAAACAAAGCATGCCACGCCCACTACTGTTGGCCTCCACTGAAACAAGCAGATGCTAGTAGAGTAATGCAGAGCGCAGATACCGACCGAATAGCAGTGTACACCTCAAAAGACAACGCTATCCATACCAAACCTAACATAACCTTGCCAAACCAAACGTAGACTAACTCGTCCTGATGTGCTGAGGCCACCATAGCTGGCCTCCCCCGAGCCAACCAGAACATACTAGGGCAATGCAGGGCGCAGAAGTCCACCGAATAGCTGTGTAGAACACACATGTCTAAGATATACTATCCTAGCCTAACCAAACGTTAGACCAACAATCGCAACTCAATATAGCCTTACTTACCGAGACAACTATTTGTGGCCTCCCCGGCTCCAAACAGAATGTACTAGAGCACAGTAGAGCGCAAAAGTCCACCGAATAGCGATGCGCAGCATAAAAGTCGAAGGTAAACTGTACTAACCTAACCTAGTGTAGCATAACCAACCGTCATATATCTCTAACTAACGTTCAGAGGCCACTATCGCTGGCCTTCCAGAGCCAAGCAGCACGTACTGGAGCACAGTGGTGGGCAGAAATGCATCGAACAGCAGTTTATATCACGAAAGGCAAAGCCATCCGATCCTAATCCAAGCAAGCGTAATATAACCGAACGTAGCATAACTTTAACTAGTGTTCCGAGACCACAATTACTGGCTTCTCCGGAGCCGCGCAGAGTATACTAGAGTCGAGTAGATCGCAGAATTCCACCAAATAGCAATGTATAGCACAGACGCCAAAGATAATCTACCCGAACCACGCTCAGCCTA
Source organism: Eufriesea mexicana (assembly GCF_001483705.2). Taxonomy (NCBI): domain Eukaryota; kingdom Metazoa; phylum Arthropoda; class Insecta; order Hymenoptera; family Apidae; genus Eufriesea; species Eufriesea mexicana. The sequence goes on from NW_016912884.1 coordinate 3,136, forward strand.
ACCTAACCAAAAGAAACGTACCCGAACCTACCGTGCCTCGAACGCAATTGCTGGACGCCCCAGGATCGAGCAGGGTATAGTACAGCAACGAAGAGGGCAGAAATCCACCGAATAGCAGTGTGTAGCATAAAAGTCAATGATATCATGGCCTAACCTAACTAAACGGTACATTACCAAACGTAGCATAACAGGACCTGTCCTGCAACGACCTCTATTGCTGGCCTCCACAAGGCCGGGCAGAGTATAGTAGAGCCAAGTGGAGCGCAGTATACCACCGGATGGAAATGTATAGCACACGCCCCGAAGAAGTTTTACCCTAATTGTACACAACCCAACATAACCAAACGTAGAATTACAAAGCCTAACTAGCCAAGACCACAATTTCTGTCCTCCCCAGAGCCAAGCAGGACATACGAGAGCTAAGTCGATCACAGAAGTAACCGTACATCTATGTATGGAACAAAAGTCAAAGCTACACTTCCTAACCTGATTAAACATACCGTAACCAAACATAACATGACACAACAAACGTGCCGGGACTACGATTACTGCCCGCCCCAGGGCCGACAAGGACATACTCGAGGAGAGTACAGCGCAGAAATGCATAGAATCGCAGTGCATAGCACAATAGTCGAAGCTATCCTATCCCAACGTGACCGAACTTAACACAACCGAGCGTAGCTTAACAGAAACTAACTTGCCGAGGCCACTATTGCTATCCCGTCGCAACCTAACCAAGCGTAACATAACCAACCGTCATATATCACAGACTAACGCGCTGAGACCACTATTTCTGGCCTCCCCAGAGCCAAGCAGAGCATAATGGAGCAGAGTGGAGCACAGAATTCCACCGAACAACAGTTTATACCACGAAAGGCATAGCTCCCCAAATCTGACCCAAGCTACCATATCCATAACGCCGCCTAAATCAACCTTACGTGCCGAGAACACTACTACTGGCTCTCCCAGAGTCGACCAGAGTATAGGAGAGCAATGTAGAGCGTAGTAATCCACCGAATAGCGGCGTACAGTGCAAGAGTCTAGGATATCCTGTAGTAACTTAACCAATCGTAACATTACCAAACGTAGCATAGCACAACCCATCGTGCCACGCCCACTATTGCTGGCCACCGCAGAGTCGAGCAGATAATAATAGAGCCAAGTAGAGTGAAGAATTCCATCAGACAGCAATGTACAGCACAAACGTCAAATACATTCTACCCTTACTTGACACAACAAAACCTAACCAAACGTAGAATATCTAACCTAACGATTCGAGACCTCAATCGCTGGCCTCCCCAGAGCGAAACAGATCGTATTAGAGCACCGTGGAGCGCAGAAATCCATCGAATAGCAGTGTGAAGCACAAAAGTCAATGATATCCTATCCTAACATAGCCAAACGTAAGTCATCCAACCGTTACATAACTCAACCTAACGTGCCGAGATCACAATCGCTGGCCACCTCAGAGCCAAGCAGAATATACTAGAGCACAGTATATCGCGTAAATCCACCGCATTGAAATGTATAGTGCAAAAGTCTAAGATATCCTGTCGAAACCTACCGCCACGTAACGTAACCAGAGCTATCGTCCTGTCACCACCATTTCTGGTGTTCCCAGAGGCGAGCAGGGTATGATAGAGCACAGTAGAGTGCAGAAGTCCATAAGAAACCAGTGTTGAGCACAAAAGTCAAGGATAACCTTACGTGCCCCAACGTAACTTAACCTAACCAAACGTTATATAACTTAAGCTAACTTCCCGCGAACAGTATGGCTGGCCTCCGCAGAATCAAGCAGAGCATAGTAGGAGAGAACAGAGAGCAGGAGCACACCTCAATGCAGTGTAAGGCACAAAAGTCAAAGGTACCCTAACCTAACCAAACGTAACACAACGCAACCTATCTCGCCGCGGCCACAATTTCTGGCCTCCACAGAGCAACGCGGAAGACATTGCATCACAATAGAGTGCAGAAATCCACCGACTAGCAGTGCACAGCGCAAAAGTGGAAGCAATCCAAGCCTAACCTAACCAAACGTTACGCAACCGAACGTAACATAACTTGACCTAACGTGCATAGAACGCTATTGCTGACATCCCCAGATCCAAGCAGAATATATTAGGGCGCAGTAAAGCCCAAAAATCCGCAGCATTGCTGTGTAAAGCAGAAAATTCGAATATATCCTATCCTAACCTGACCTAACCTAACATAGCTGATCGTAGCATGACTCAACATGACATGCCTGGACACCTATTGCTGGCCTTCCCAGAGCCGAGCAGAAAATATTAGGGCGCTGTAGAGCGCAGATATCCACCAAATAGCAGTGCTTAGCACAAAAGTCGAAGCTACCCTTTAGCACCCTAACCAAACGTACCATAGGCAAACGATGCCTAACTCAAACTATCGTTCCAAGACTACCATTGCCGGCCTCCGCAGTGCCAAGCAGAATATACCAGGGCACGGTAGAGCTCAGAAATCTACAGCATTGCTATCCATATCGCAAAGGTCAAGGACATCCTGCATTGGCTTTTGCGATTTACACAGATATCCGGTGGATTTCTGCGCTCTACGTTGCTCCACCGAAATCTGCTCGTCTATGGGGAGGCCAGTAATAGTTATCTAGGCTCGTTAGTTTGAGTTAGGCTACGTTTGCGTAGGTTGCGTTTGTCAGGGTTAGCTTCGAATGGCTTTGACTTACGTGGAGTACACTGTTTTTCGGTGGATTTCTGCGCTCCACTGTGATCTCGTATATTCCGGACGGCACTGCGGATGCCAATAATAGTGGTATCGGCATGTTAGGTGGAGATTGGCTACTTACGGTTGTGTTACGTTTGGCTAGGTTATGATAGGATAGCTGTGAATTCTCCGCTATACCCCGCTTTTCGGCGGGTTTCTGCGCTTTCCCTTCCTCCAATATGTTCTGCTTCGCTATGGGGCGTCCAGCAATACTAGTTTGGGCACCCTATCCTAAGTTAGGATACGTTCGGTTGTGTTATGTTAGGACAGGGTAGGATATGATATCCTCCACTTTTGTGCTGTACACTGGAATACGGTGTATTAGTGCGCTCTGCACTCCTCTAGTATATTCTGCTTCGCTTTTGGGAGGCATGCAATAATTGTATCGGCAGGTTAGGTTGAGTTAAGCTACGTTCGGTTATGTCAAGTTCGGTAACGTTAGGATAGGGTAGCTTTGACTTTTGTGCAATGCAGTGCTAGCTGGTCGACACCTGCGCTCTGCATTGCTCTGCTAGCCTCTGGTGGACCCTGTGGTGGCCATCAATATTGGTCGTGGCAGGTTCGGCTGTGTTAGGTTACGTTTGGTTTGGTTAGGGTGGGATAAGTTTGGTGAGGATGCTTTTCACAATTGTCCTGTACACTGCTGTTCGGCGGATTTCTGCGCTCCACTTGGCTCTACTGTACTCTGTTCGACTCTGGGGAGGCCAGAAATAGTGGTCGTGGCGCGATTGCTTGCGTTATGCAACGTTCGGTAATGATACGGTTAGCTAGGTTAGGATAGGATAGCTTTGACTTTTGAGCTATACACCGATATTCGGTGTATTCCGACGTTATGCATTTCTCACCTGTAATCCGTTCGACTCTGGGCAGGCCAGTAATCGTGGTCTCGGCACGTAAGGTTGGGTTAGCTTGTATATCTTTGCCTTTCGTGGTATAAACTGTTTCTCGGTGGATTCCTGCACTCCACTGTGCTCTAATGTGTTCTGCTTGGCTCCGGGCAGGCCAGCAATAGGGGTTTCTGCACGTTTGTTTCAGATATATGACGTTTGGATATGTTACGTTTGGTTAGGTTAGGATAAGTTAGCGATGACTTTCATGCTACACACCGCCATACGGTGGACTTATGCACACTACTGTGCTCTAGTATATTCAGCTTGACCCTCGGGAGGTCAGCAACAGCGGTCGTGGTGAGTGATGTTGAGGCAGGTTACGTTCGTATATGTTACGTTTGGATAGATTAGGAGAGGTTAGCATTGACTTTTGCTCTATAGACTGCTATTCGGTGGATTTCTGCGCTCCACTGTGGTCTTATATCCTCGGCCTATTTCAGGGGAGGCCAGAAATTATGTCCGCGGCACGTTAGGCTGAGTTAGGTATAGGTTTGCATATGTTGGGTTTGGTTATGCTAGTATGTGATATATTTGACTTTTGCCATGCCCACTGCAGTTTGGCGGTTATCTGCGCCATTCTTTGCTCTACTACACCTTACTCGACCATGGGGAGGCCAGCAATAGCGGTCGCGGCACGATAGATTGGTTTGACTACGCTAGGTTATGTTAGGTTAGGTTAGGTTTGGTTAGGATTGCTATGACTTTTGTACCATACACCGATATTCGTTGGATTTCAGCTCTCTACTGACATCTAATATTTTCTGCTTTGCTCTGGGGAGGCCAGAGTTAGTGGTCTCGGCACATTAGGGTGAGTTAGTTTATGCTTGGTTACGTTACGCTTGGCCAGGTTATGATAGGGCAGCTTTGGCTGTTGTTCTATACACTGCCATTCTTTGGGCTTCTGCACTCTACTCTCCTCTAATATGTTCTGCTCGACCCTGGGGAGGCCAGCATAGGTGGTCATTGCACGACAGGGACAGATAGGTTATGTTAGGACATTATAGGAGAGTTTAGGTTCAACTTTTACGCGATACTCGGCCATTCGGTGGATTTATGCGCTCTACTGTGCTCTTACATGCTCTGCTTGTCTCTGGTGAGGCCAGCAATTGTGGTCTCGGGTCGTTAGATTAAGTTATGTTACGTTTGGCTTTTTAATGATTGGATGTGATAGGACACCAACTTTGGTCTCGGCGCCTAACTCTGACATGGGCTACGTTCGGTTGGGTTAGGTTACCTCAGGCTAGGTTAGGTTATCTCCGACCTTTGCGCTTTACCCTGCAGCGCCTCGGATTTCTGTCATCTACTGTGCTCTTGTATGTTCTGCATGGCTCTGGGGAGGTCAGCATTTGTGGTGTAGGCCTGTTAGGTGTAGTACGGTTGCGCTCGCTTATGCTACGTTTGGCTTGGTTAGCCTAGGCTGGCCTCGACTTTTATGCTGCACACTGCTGTCCGGTGGATTTCTGCGCACTACTGTGATCAAGTATACTCTGCCTTGCCCTGGAGAGGCCAGAAGTAGCGGCCACGGCGCGTTAGGTTGTGTTAGGTTATGTTTGGCTAGGTTAGGTTTGTCTGTGTGAAGGATAGGCTATCTTTGACTTCTGTGCTGCACACTGAAATGCGGCTGAATTCTGTGCTCTACTGTGCTCTCTCATGTCCTACTTGGCTCTGGGGTGTCCAGCAATAGTGTTCGCGGCGCGTCAGGGAAAATTATTATGCGTTCTGCTATGTTACGATGCTCTGGGTTAGGAGAGGAGAGCTATGCCTTTAGCGCTATTGTCTGCTATTAGGTGGATTTCTTCGCCCTACAGTGCTGTAATATTTTCAGCCTCGCTCTGGCATGGCCGGTATTAGTGGTCTGGGCGCGGTTTGATGAGTCATGTTACGTTCGGCTAGGCTGGGTCGGGCTATGTGTGGTCAGGATAGCTTTAGCTTTTGCACCATACGCTGCAATTCGGTGGACTTCTGCGCTCTACTGTGCTCTAGTACGTCCTGCTTGGCACTGGAGAGGGCAACAACAGCGGCCTCAGCACGTTCGCTTGAGCCAGGCTATGTTTGATGATGTTCTGTTGTTCTGGGATAGGCTCTTGTTGCTTTGACTTTTTCGATATACCCTGCAATTATGTGGCTTTCTGCGCCCTACACACAACTAGCGTGTTCTGCTTGACTCTGGGGAGGCCAGCAAAAGTTTTCGCGGCAAGTAAGGTTGAGTTGTGATATGTGTGGTCATGTTACGGTTGGTCAGGTTAGGAGAGGATGGCTTTGGCTTTTGTGCTATAGTCTGCTATTGGGTCGATTTCTGAGCCTTGCAGTGCTATAATGCTTTCAGCTTGGCTCTGGCAAGGCCAGCAATAGTGGTCTCGGCTTGTTATGATTAGTCAAGTTTCCTTCGTTAAGGTTGGGTCAGGCAAAGTTTCGTCAGGATAGCTTTAACTCCTTATCTGTACACTGTTATTCGCTGCATTTCTGCGCTCTACTGCGCTATAGTGTGTCCTGCTTGGCTCCGGAGAGGGCAGAAACTGCTGTCTCGGCACGTTAAGTTGAGTCAGGCTATGTTTGGTTATATTCCGTTAGCCCATGTTAGACTTGAGTAGCTTTGACTTTCCTAGCAAACACTGCGAATACATGGATTTCTGCGCGCTACTCTCAATTAACGTGTTCCGCTGAATTCTTGGGAGGCCAGCAATATTGGTCTCGGCACGTCATGTTGGGTAAAGATACGTTCAGTTAGGTTGGGTTAAGCAATGCTTGATCAGGATACATTTACCTTTTGTGCTGAACTCTGCTATTCGGTGTATTTCCGCGCTCTACCGTGCTCTAGTATGCCCTGCTTGACTCTGTAGTGGGCAGCAACAGCTGTCTCGGCACGATGGGCTGATTTATGCTATGTTTGTTTATGTTCAGTTGGTACGGGTTAGGTTTGGGTAGCTTTGACTTTTCTGATGTACACTGCGGTTATATGGATATCTTCTTTCTACTCTCTACTAATCTGTTCTGCGTGGGTCTGGGGTGGCCAGCAATAGTGGTCTCGGCGCGGGAGATTGAGTTACGCTAAGTCGGGTTAGGCTACGTTCGTCTGGGGTAGGTTTGGACATCTTTCACTCTCGTGCGATACACTGTTTTTCGTCGACTTCTGCGCTGTACTGTGCTCTACTATACTGTACTCGACTCCGGGGAGGACAGTGATTGTTGTCACGGTACCTTAGGTTCAGTTAGGCTACGTTCGTTTGTGTTAAGCTTGGTTAGGGTAGGAGAGTATAGCTTTGAATTCTGTGTTGTGTACTGACTTTTGATGGACTTCTACGCTCCAATGTGATCTAATTCTTTCTGCCTGTCTCTGGGGAAGCCAGCAATTGTGGCCTCGACTCCTCTGGCTTAGGTAGTCTATGATTGGCCAGGACAGGTTTGTTCTAGCATGGTTGTGGTAACTTCGACATTTGCGCTATTCGCTGATATATGGCGGCTTTCTGCCGTCGACTGTGCTCTATTGTTTTTAGCTTGTCTCTGGCGATTCCAGTAACAGTGGTCTAGGCTCGTTAGATTAATTTAGGTTTCGTTTGTTTTTATTACGTTTGGATAGGTTCGGATTGGGTAGCCTCAGCTTTTGAGCTGTACAATGCTATTCGCTGGCTTCCTACTCTCTACATTGCTCTACCATACTCTGCTCTACCCAGTAGATAATAACTGTCGTCGCGGCACGTTAGCTTGATTTAGGCAGCGTTTGGTTATGTTACGTTTGGTTATGATAGGAGAGGATAGCATTGGCTTTTGTGCCATATACTGCTACTCGGTGAACTTTTGCGCTACAATGGGCACTAATATGTTCAGCTTCACTCTGGGAGGGCCAGCAATCGTTTTCTAGGCACGCTAGCTTAAGTCAGGTTACGTTTGGTTGTGTTATGTTTGGTTATGTTAGGCTAGGAGTGCTTTGACTTTTGAGCTATAAACTGCTGTTCGGTGGATTTCTGAGCTCTACTGTGATCTAATATGCTCTGTTTTCCTCTGGAGAGGACGTAAATAGTGGCTGCGGCGCGTTGGGCTTAGTTAGGTTGCATTTGGTTAGATTACGTTTGTTTCAGGTAGGTTAGGATATCTTGTACACCATAATGCGGTGGACTTCTGCGCTCTACTTCGGCTATGTGTAGGTAACATAGCATCGACTTTTCTGCTATACACTGCATTTCTATGGATTTCTGCGCTCTACTCACCTCTGATATGCTACACTTTACGCTGTAGAGGCCAGCAATACTGGTCGCAGGACTTTAGGTTGAGCTAGATTACGTATGGATATGTTAGATCAGGATGGCCCCGGCTGTCGCTACGCGCCCATGCATCCAGGACTGGAGGGACAGACTGATCGTCCGTTGCCGCCGGCTGCTCGGCATCCTCAGCCGAGCTAGTCAGGCCGTCATCACGGATTGTCGGACTAATCTCCCCAACTAAACGGCCCCTTCTTCAGAAGCACCGCCGTCGCCCCGGTGGTGGTGTCCGTAGATACGGGCCTCCCCCATCCAAACGGATCCTGGCCTAGCCTGACCTAACCTAATGTAGCCTAACTAACCGTGACGTGCAGCAACCACTATTGCAAGCCTACACAGGGCCAAGCAGAACATTGTAGAGCTGGGTAGAGCGCAGAAATGCACCGTAGAGCAGCGTATGGCACGAAAGTCATAGCTACCCTACCCGAAATAAACATAGCCTAACCTTATCAAACGCAACTCAACGCAACTAAACGCGAGGAGACATACATTTCTGGCCTCCCCAGCGCCAAGCAGAAAAAATCAGAGCAAAGTAGAGCGCATAAATCCCCTGCATCGCAGTGTAAAGCGCAAGAGTCGAAGCTGCCGTATCCCTACCTGACCAAACGAAACGTACACGAGCGTAACCGAACTCAACCTATCGTGCCGAAGACGCTATTGCTGGCATCAACAGGGCCGGGCAGAAGATGCTACAGGAGGGTAGTACTCTGAAATCCATACAATCAGCCATTCAAAACTATATAATGCAGACGCAGCTTAACCAAACGTTGCTTAACCCAACATAACGTGCTACTACCACAACTATTGGCCTCACCAGGGCCAAGCAGAATGCAGTAGAGCACAGTAGAGAGCAGAAATCTACCGAACAGCAGTTTATAGTACAAAAGTAAAAGCTAAACCTACCGAACATACCACAGCCTAACCTATCCAAACCTAACGCAGCCATACGTAACGAAACCCAATCTAAATTGCGGATACCACTATTACTGGCGCCCCAGAGACAAGCATAGCATGTTAGAACAATATAGAGAGCAGAGGTCTACGGAAAAGCAGCGCACTGCACAAAAGTCAAAGCTATCATATCCTAACCTAACCAAACGTAATATAACCAAACGTAACGTAACACAGACTAACCTCCCGCGACCACTATTGCTGTCCTCCCCAGCGCCAAGCAGAATATAGTAGAGCCGAATAGATCGCAGATAACCACCGAATAACGTTGAGTGGCGCGAAAGTGAAGGCCATTATTACCAGACTTAACCAAACCTAAGATAACCGAACGAACGTATCTTAACCTAGCGTACGACGACCTTCATTGCTGCGCTCCCCAGAATCAATCAGAGCGTAGTAGTGCAAAGTAGAGCGCAGGAGACCACCGAATAGCAGTGTATAGGGCAAAAGTCAAAGCCACCGTATCCTAACCTAGCAAAACGTTACGTAACAAGGCGTAACATAATTCAACATAACGTGCCGGGACCATTATTGCTGGCCTCCACAGGCCAAGCAGAATATAGTAGCGAACGGTAAATAGCAGATATCGATCAAATAACAGTGTGTAGCACGAAAGTCAGAGCCATCCTTACCAAACTAAGCCTAGCATCAACTAACCAAGCGTAACCTAACTTATCCTAATGCCCCGAGACCATTATTGCTGCCCTCTCCAGACCAAAGCAGCACATATTAGAGGAGAGTAGAGCGCAGGAATCCATATAATAGCAGTGCAAAGCGGAAACGTCAAAGACGTCCGAACCTAACCCACACAAACGTAACCTAACCAGACGTAGCCTAACACAACATTTCATGCGGCGGCCACAATTGATGGCCTACCCAGGGACAAGCAGAATATTATAGAGCACAGTGGAGCGCAGAAACCCACCGAATAATATTGTATGGCACGAAAGTCAAGGCTATCCAATCCGAAATAGACCTAACCTAACGTAACGAAACGTAACGAAACCTTTCCGAGCCTAACGTGCCACGACCACTATTGCTGATCGCCCCCGAGACGAGCAGAACACATTAGTGAAGAGCAGAGCGCAGAAACCCATAGGATAGCAGTGCATATCACAAAAGCCGTGGCTACCATAGCACAACAAATCTAACCTAAACTTTCTGTTCGTAACACAACTCAAAGTAACGTGGCGCGACCACCATTTCTGGCGTAGCGGGAGACACGCAGAACATATTAGAGGAGAGTAGAGCAGAGAAATGCATACATTAGCTGTGTAGAGCGGAAAAGTCAAAGCTATCCTATCCTTGACCACACTAGCCTAGCCTATGGAAATGTAACATAGCGCGTTCTAACGTGCCGAGACCACAGCTGCTGGCCGCCCCAGAGCGATGCAGAATATGCCAGAGCTATGTAAAACGCAGAAATCGAGCGAATAGCAGTGTATAGCGCAAAAGTCATTGCTGCCGTACCAAAACCTATCCTAACCTGACCTACCCAAACGCAACGTAACTCAATCTAACGTGACGCGGCAGCTATTGCTGGCGTCCCCAGAGGCATGCCTAATACGATAGAGAAGTATAGAACGCAGAAATCCATGGAAAAGCAGAGTATACCGCACAGGTCATATCTATCCTCACCAAACCTATCCTAACCTAACGCGACCGAACGTAACCTAATCGAACCCAACATGCCACAACCACAATTTCTGGCCTGCAGTGCGCCCAGCAGAACATATTGGAGTAGAGCGGATCGCAGAAATCCATAGCATAGCAATGTACAGCAGAAGAGCCAAAGCTATCATACCCTAAGCCAAGCTAACATAAACTAACCGAAAGTAACATAGCTCAACGTAACGTGCCGCGACCACTGCTGCTGACGTCCACAGAGACATGCAGAAAATATTATAGGAGAGTAGATCGCCGAAATCCATACGTAAGCAGTGCATGGAAGAAGAGTCGAAGCTACCCTAACCTAACCCAAGCCAACCTAACAATACCAAACGTAAACTATTCCTACCTAACGTGCCGAGACCACAGTTTCTGTCATCCGAAGAGCCTGGCAGGACATATTAGATGTGAGTGGAGCGCAGAATTCCATAGGATAGCAATATACGGCTCAAATTTCAAAGCCACCATGATGTAACACAACCTAACCTAACCTAACCACACGTAACGCAGCTCATCCTAACTTGCCGCGACCACTATTTCTGCCCCCCCCCACCCCCGGAGCCAAGAAAGGCATGTTAGAGAAGAGCATAGCGCAGAAATCCATAGAATAGCAGTGTACAGCACAAAATTCAAAGCTATCTTATCCTAAAGTAACCAAACATAACGCAACTAACGTAACATAACTCAGCCTAATGTAGCGAGACATCTATTCCTGTCCTCCACAGAGCCGAGCAGAATACACTAGAGGAGAGTAGAGCGCAGCAATCCACCGAATAGCATTGTATGGCACAAAGTCCAAAACTACAATATCCTAACCAATCCCAACGTAACTTAGCCAAACGTAACATAACACAACCTAACGTGACGCGACCGATATTGCTGGAATCTACAGAGCGAAGCAGAACATATTACATGAGCGTAGTGAGCAGGAATCCATAGAATCGCAGTGTACAGCAGAGAGGTTAAAGCTGCCATAACTAACCCAAGCAAATATAGCCTAACCAAACGACGCCTAACTCACCATAATGACCCGTGGACGCCTTTGCTGGACGCGCCAGGGTCAGGCAGAAAATTATACTGCATGGTAGAGCCTAGAATTCCATGGGATAGCTGTGTTGAGCACAAAAGTCAAGGATAACCTAACCTAACCCTAAACAATCTAACCGGACCAGACGTAATCTAACTCAACCTAACGTGCTGAAACCACTACTGCTGGCATCCCCGGTGCCGAGCAGACTATTCAAGAGCATAGCAAGGAGTAGGAATATGCCGAACAGCTGTGTATAGCATGAAAGTCAAGGCTGTCCAAACCAAACATAGCGTAACCGAGACAGACCAAACGGATCGTAACTGAACCCTACGCGCCGAGGTCCACATTGCTGGCCTCCTCAGAGACAAGCAGAACATATTACAGCACATTATGGCGCCGAAATCCACCGCATAGCAGCGTACAGCACAAGAGTCGAAGCTATCCTGTTCTAACACAACCAAGCGTAGCGTAACCAAACGTAACCTACCTTACCGTAACTTGCCGAGGCCTCCATTTCTGGCCTCCCCAGAGCCAAGCAGGACATACTGGAGCTCAGTAGATCGCAGAAGTTCATCGAGTAGCAGTGCATAGCACAAAAGTCAAGATATCGTATCCTAATCTGACCAAAAATAACCTGACCAAACGTAGACTAACACAAACTTAGGTGCCGAGACCACTATTCTTGGCAACCGCAGAGACAAGCGGAGCATACTAGAGCACAGAAGAGGGCAGAAACACAAAGAACAGGAGTGTATAGCACAAAAGTTAAAGCTACCCCAACCAAGCCTGGCCAGTCCTAACCTCAAGGAACGTAACATATCTCACCCTATCGTGCCGAGACCAGCACAACTGGTATCCCCAGGGCCATGCCGAACATATTATGGCACATTAGAGCGCTTCAATCTACCGGATAGCATTGTATAGCACAAAAGTAAAACCAATCCTAACCGTACATATCCTAACCTAACCGAATGGAACGTACCCTAGCAAAACGTAACGGGTCTACCCCACTTTTGCTGGCCCCATATCGCCAAGCAGAACACATTACAGTAAAGTAAAGCGGAGAAGTCCATACAATGACAGTGTATAGCACTAAAGTCCGAGGTGTCCCATCCTAACCTAACCAAACCGTACCCAACCGAATGCAACATAACTCAATCTAGCGAGCTGCGACCTCTACACCCGGCGTCCCGGAGACAGGCAGAGCGTAATATCGCACAGTAGGGCGCAGAAGTCCGTTGAATAGCATTGTGTACCACAAAATTCGGACCTACCCCAAGCAAAAACAACGCAACCTAACCTAACCAAATGTAATATTAATCAACATAACCTGCCGCGGCCACTATTGCTGCCCTCCCCAGCGTCATCCAGAACATACTAGACTTGAGTGGGTTGCAGGAATTCACAGAATCGCAGTATATAGCAGAAAGGACGAACCAATCCAAACCTAACCCATGAAAGCTCAAACAATCCGAGCGTATCCTAACACAACACAAAGCGCCGCGGTCATTATTTCTGGCCTTGACGAGTAGGCAGAGCATATTAGAGAAGAGTGGAGCGGATATATTCACCGAAAAGCAGTGCGTGGCACAAAACTCGAAGCTACCACCTCATAGCCTGGCCAACAGTAGCATAACCAAGCGTAACCTGTCAAATCCTAACGCCCCGCTATCACGATTGATGGCCTCCCCAGAGCCAAGCAGAACATGTTAGTGGATAGCACAACGCAGAAATACATTGAAACGCAGTGTATATCTGAAAAGTCAAAGATACCCGAACCTAATCCAAACCAACAGATCCTAACCGCACGTAGCATAACCCAACCTAACGTGCCGCGGCCACTATTTCTGTCATCTCCGAGCAAAGAAGAACATATTAGAGGTCAGTAGAGCAGAGAAATCCACCGCAATGCAGTGTGCCGCGCAAAAGTCGATGTTTTCCTCTCCTAACCTAACCAATCGTAAGATTACCAAACGCCGCTTAGCTCAACCTAACGCGCCGAGGCCACCATTTCCGGAAACCTCAGAGCAAAGCAGAGAGTATTTGATCATAGTTGAGCGCTGGGATCCGACGGATTGCATTGTAATGCTCAAAAGTAAAGGCTACCGTGACCTAACTTAGCCAAACCTAACCTAGCCGCGCGCAACTTAACACAACATAACGTCCAGAGAATACTATCGCTGGCCATGCCATAGCCAAGCTGAACATACTAGAGTACTGCAGAGCGCAGGAGTCACCGAATAGCAGAGAACAACGAAATAGTCGTAGCTATCACGTCTAAACCTGGCCAATTGAAGAGCATTCAAACGTAACCCAAAGGAATCTAACGTCCGCGACCATGATTGCTGAACTCGCCAGAGCCAAGCAGACCATGCTAGTGTATACTAGAACGCAGAAATCTATAGAAATGCAGTGTATTTCGGAAAACTCAAAGCAATCCAAACCTAACCCAAACCGACGAAACATAATGTAACGTTGCTTGACCCAACTAAACGTGCCGCGACCGCTACTGCTGGACTCCCCAGGGTCTAGCAGAATATACTAGAGCACAGTAGAGCGCAGAAATTCGCCACATTGAAGTGTAAAGCAAAAAAGACAAATGTAGCCTAAACTAGCTTAACATTGCCTAACCTAATCAATCGTAGCCTATCTCAAATTAACGTGCCGAGAACACTATTTCTGGCGTTCCCAGAGCCAAGCTGAACGTATCAAAGCACAGCAGTGCCCAGAGATCCACCGAATAGCAGTGTACAGCACAATAGTCTGAGCCATCCTTGCCACACGTAACCTAACCGAATATAACCAAGCGTAACATAAATCAGCACATCATGCCACGCCCGCCAATGCTACCCTACCCAGAGCTGAGCAGAGTATATTAGCGCAATGAAGAGCGCAAATGTCCGCCGCGTTGAAGTGTAATGCAAATAAGTACAATTCATCCTAACCCAACCTGACCTAACCGAACCAAACCATACGTAAACTATCGCAACCTGACGTGCCTTGCCCACTGCTGCTGGACTCCACTTCGCTTAGCAGGTAGCAGTAGAGGAGGGTAGAGCGCTGCAGTCCATAGAATGACAGTGCATAGCACTAAAGTCAGAGCTATCCTACACTAACCTGACCAAACGTAACACAACCAAACGTAATCCAACTCAACCCAACGTGCCGAGACCACTATAGCTGCACCCCAGAGCACAGTAGTGCGAAGAAGTCCACCTAATAGCAGTGTAAAGCTGAAAAGTAAAAGCTATCCCAACCAAACTTAGCCTTTCCTAAGCAATCTGTACGTTCCCTAACTCAACGTAATGTGCAGAGCCCACAATTTCTGGCATATCGAGAGCCGAGATGCACACGCTAGAGCACTGTAGGGCGCAGGAATCCACCGAACAACAGTGTAAAGCACAAAAGTCAACGGAATCACCTCCTAACCTAGCCAAACGTAGCGTAACCAAACGTCACCTATCACAAACTAACGTACCGCGTACACGGTTGCTAACCAACACAGAGACAAGCAGAATATATTCGTGAATAGTAGGAAGCAGAAAAGCATAGAATCGCGGTGTATATCGGTAAAGTCAACGCTATCTATGCCTAACACCAACAAAGAGGACCTAGCTAAACGTATCTCTACCCAACGTAACATGCAGCGACCACAACTGCTGGCGTCTCCAGGGACAAGCAGAGTACTATACAGCACAGTAGAGCGCAGAGGTCCATAGGATAACAGTGCTGAGCACTGAAGTTAAAGATATCCTATCATAACCTATCGGAACTTAACATAATGTAGCGTAACTTAACTCAAACTAACGCGCTGCTGACACCATTTCTGGCATCCCGAGAGCAAAGCAGAGAGTATTAGATCACAGTAGAGCGCAGAAATGCACCGAATAGCAGTGTACAGCACAAAAGTCATAACCGTCGTAGCCTAACATGACGATACATAACGTAACCAAACGTAACCCAACACTACCTAACGTGCCGATGCCGCTATTGCTGACCTACACAGTGCAAAGCGGAACATATTAGAGCAAGGTAGAGCGCAGAAATCCACGGAATATACGTGTAAAGCGCAAAAGTAAGGGCTATCCTTTCCTAACCTAACAAATCGTAACATATCCGAAGGTAACATGACCCAAAATAACGTACCACGAACAGTATTGCAGGTTTTACAGATACAAGCAAAGGCTACTGTCACAACACAGAGCGCAGATAACGACCGAGTGGCAGTGTATAGCATAATAGACGAAGCAACCCTAACCAAACATAACCAAACCTGACCAAGCCCAACGTAACCTAACTCCTCCTAATATATCGACGCACAATTGCTGGTCTCCCCAGAGCCAAGCAGAACATATTAGAGCATAGTAGAGGGCAGAAATCAACCATACCGCAGTGTAATGCATAAAATTCAAAGTTATCCTGACGTAACCTGACAAAGTGTAGCATAACCGAACGTAACCTAACAAAACATTACGTGCGGAAATCACTATTGCTGCCCTCCTCAGAGCCAAGCAGAAGATACTAGAGGAGAGTAGAACGCAGCAGTCCTTTGAATCGCAGTGCATAGCACAAGTAGTCGAAGCTACCCTATCCTAACCTAATCAAACGTAACATATGCGAACGTAAACGAACTCTACCTGACGTGCCGAGGACAACGTTGCCGGGCCTCCCCGATGCCAACCAGGACATACTATAGCACGGTATAGAGCAGGAATCCCTCGAATACCAGCGCATAGCACAAACGTCAATGCTATCCTATCCTATCCTAACAAATCGTAACATAACTATAGCTAACGTGCCGCGACCACTATTGCTGGCCTCTCCAGGTCCAAGCAAAATATACTAAAACACAGTGGAGCTCAGAGATCCGATGCACTGCAGCGTATAGCTCAAACGTCAAATGTATCCAAACCATACCTTCCCTAACCTAACCCAGTCGAACGAAGCACAAATCAACATAGCGTGCTTGGACCACAATCGCTATCTTCCAAAGAGCCAAGCAGAAAATATTAGTGCACAGTACAGCGCAGAAATCCACCGCATTTCACAGTTGAGTGGAAAGGTCGAAGATACACTGACATAACCTGACCTAACATAACATAACCAAACGTAACCTATCTCAACATAAAGGGCCGGGACCAAAATTGCTGGCCTACCAAGTGCCAAGCAGAATGTACAAGAGCGCAGTAGGGCGCAGACATGTACCGAATAGCAGTGTGTAGCAAAAAAGTCAAATCTATCCTATCCTAGCATGACAAAGTGTAACAAAGCCAAACGCAATCTAGCTGAACCTCACGTACCGCGACAATTATTGCTGGCCTCCTCGAAGCCGAGCAGAACATATTACAGGAGAGTGAAGCACAAAAATCCATAGAACCGCGGTGTATGGCACAAAGGTCGATTCTATCCAAACCTCATCCAAATTAACATTACCTAACCAAACGTAGCATAACTGAACACAACCTGTCGCGAACACTATTTCTGGCCTCGCCAGAACCAAGTCGAATACAGTAGAGCACGGTAGAGCGCAGACATCCTCCGAATAACAGAGTATAGTACGAAAGACAAAGCTACATTAACCGATCCTAGCATAGCCTTGCCTTAACAAACGGAATATAACTCAAAATAACGTTATGGGACCGCCGTTGCCCCCCCCCCCCCCCAAATGCTAAGATTATCAGAGCGCAGTAGATAGCAGAATGCCACCCAATAGCCGTGTATGGCACAGAGATTATAGCCATCCTACTCTACCAAAGCCAAATGTAACGTAACCAAGCGCTACATAAATCAACCTAACGTGCCGGGACCACTAATGATGGCCTCCACCGTGCCAAGCAGAAAATATTAGAGCTCAGTAGACCGCAGGATTCCACCGCACTGCAGTGTACAGCACAAAAGTCGCAGTTAACCTAACATAACCAGACATAACCCAACTTAACCAGACCTAACCTAACCTAACCGAACGTAGCCTAGTTCAACTTAACCTGCCGAGACCACTGTTGCTGGCCTACCCAGGGCCAGTAGAATGTAGTAGAGCACACTAGAGCGCAGAAACCCAACCACTTTTGCTGGCCTACCCAGGGCCAGTAGAATGTAGTAGAGCACACTAGAGCGCAGAAACCCACCGAATAACAATGCCATACCAACCGAACTAAACCTGACCTAACCGAACCGAACGCTACACAACTCAACCTAACAAGCCGAGACGACTATTGCTGTCCTACCCAGAGTCAAGCAGAGCATACTAGAGCAGCGCGGAGCGCAGAAATCCACCTCACCGCAGTCTATAGCTAAAAATTCGGCGCCATCATGTCTTAACCTAACTAAACGTAATATAACCAAACGTAACCTAACACAACCTAATGTGTCGCGACCACTTTATCTGGCCTCCCTAGGGCCCAGCAGAACATATAAGGGGAGGGAGGATCGCTGAAGTCTATAGATTCCAAGCGTATAGCAGAGAAGACAAAGCGAGCCGAACCTAGCCCAGACAACTTTGACTGGGCCAAACGTAGCCGAACTCAACATAACGAGCCGCGACCACTATTGCTGACCACGACAGGGCCAGGCAGAATATAGTAGAACACAGTAGAGAGCATAAATCCATAGAAAATCAGTGTAGAGTACGAAAGTCGAGGATATCCTATCCTAACGTTACCAAAAATAACGTGACCGAACGTAACCTATCTAAAACTGACGTGCAGAGACCACTATTTCTGTCCTCCCAGAGCCAAGCAGATAACATTATTGCACAGTAGAGCGCAGAAATGAAAGGTACATCAGGGTATCGCACAAAAGACGAAGCTACCCTATCCTAACCTGACCAAACTTAACGTATCCAAACGTAACGTGACACAAACTGACGTGCCGCGAACACTATTGCTGGCCTCACCGGAGCAGAGCACAATATATGAGAGGAGAGTAGTGCGCAGGAGTCCATAGAATCGCAGTGCATAGCGGATAATTCGAAGCTATCCAAACCTAACCTACACTACCTTAGCCTAGCCAAACGTAACCTAACACAGCATCACGTGCCGGGACCAATTTTGCTGGGCTGCACATGGAAAAGCAGAATATTGTAGAGCACAGTAGAACGCAGAAACCCACCGAAAGACATTGCAAGGCACGAAAGTCAAAGCTATCATAACCGAACTAAACATAAGCTAATCCAACCAAACTTAACATGACTCTTCCCTACGTGCCGAAACCACTATTCCTGGCATCCCCATGGCCAAGCAGAATATAGTAGAGGAAAGTAGAAAGTAGAAATCCACCGAATAGCATTGCATAGCAGGAAAGCCAAAGCTACACTTACCGAAGTTTATCAAGCATAACCTATCAGAACGCATCCTATACAACCTATCATGCCGAAACGCCACTCGCTGGCCTCCCTAGTGCTAAGCGGAAAATACTATGGCACAGTCGAGTTGAAGAAAAACACGGACTGACAGCATATAGCAGAAAAATCAGAGTTATCCTGTCCCAGCAAAGCCAAACGTAACATAACCAAACGTGACATTAGCGAACCGAACGTGCCGAGAACACTACTGCTGCCCTCCCCAGTGCCATGCAGAATATACTAGAGCACACTCGAGCGCAGAAATCAATCGCATTGCATTTTATATCACAAAAGACAACGATATACTGATCAAACCTAGCCCAACATAACCTGAGCAATACGTAACTGAACGAAAGTTAACGGACCGCAACCGCTGTTCCTGGCGCCCCAGAGGCGAGCAGGATATGGTAGTGTACAGTAGAGCCCAGAAGCCCGGAGAATAGCAGCGTTGAGCACAAAAGTCAAGGCCATCCTTTCCTGGCCCATCCAAATCAGACCTAACCTGACGTAATCTAACATAACCTATCGTGCCGCGAACGGTATTGCGGGCCTCCACATGGACAAGCAGAGCATAATAGTGGAGAGCAGGGCGCAGAAGTCAACAGAATCGTAGTGTGTAGCAGAAAAGTAGAAGTTATCCAAACCTAACGAAACCAAACGTAACATAGCGCATCTTAGCATATCCGAGCATAACGTGCCGTGATCACTATTGTTGGCGTCCCGATGGCCAAGCAGAACACGTTAGGGGAGAGTTGATCGCCGACAACCATAGAATCACAGTGTATAGCGGAAAAGTCGAAGCAATCTGATCCAAACCCAAACCAACGTAACCTAATGAAACGTAGAGTAACTCAACATAACGTACCGCGGCAACTATCGCTGGTATCTCCAGAGTCGAGCAGAGTATAGTAGATGAATGAAGGGCGCAGTAATCCCCCAAATTTCAGCGTAGAGCACAAAAGTCTAAGTTACCCTATCCTAACCTGACCAGACGTAACATAAGCAAACATAACCGAACCAAACCTAATGTGCCTAGGTCACAATTGCTGGCCCCCAACACCAAGCTGAACATCTTAGATTAGAGTAGAGCGCAGGAGTCAATAAGTGGCAGGGTGTAGGAGAAATGTCGAAGCTATCCTAACATAATTTAAACTAAACTAACCCAACCAAGCGTTACCTAAAACAGCCTAGCGTGCCGAGACCACAATTTGTGCCATCCCAGGCCCAAGCAGAGCATACTGGAGTACAGTAGAGCGCATAAATCCGCCGAAAATGCAGTGCTTAGCACAAAAGTCGAATCTATCCCGTCCTAACGTAACCTTGCGTACCTAACACAACCTAATGTGCCTAAACCACTATTGCGGGCCACCCCAACCCCAAGCAGAACATGTTAGATGAGAATGGCTCGCAGGAGTACATGTCAAGGCAACCCTAACATAACCCAAACAATCCTAACATATTCAAGCGTAACCTAACTGAGCCTAACGTGCCGAATCAACTATTCCTGCCTTCCCCAGAGCCAAAGAAAACACATTAGAGGGCAGTAGGGCGCAGGAATCCATAGGATCGCAGTGAAAAGCACAAGAGTCGAAGCGTCCATATCCTAACGTAACCATATGTAACGTAACCGAAAGAAGCGTAACAAAACCTAACGTGCCGAGACCGATATTGCTTACACCGCCTTACAGAGCCAAGTAGAATATAATAGAGCACAGTGGAGTGCTTAACGAAACCAAACGTAGCCTAACCTAGCGTAACCATAAGCAACATAACTCAACCTGGCGTGCCGCGACGAATGCTGCTGGCCTCACGAGAGCCAAGCAGTAGCTATTACATGAGAGTAGGGCTCAGACATCCATGGAACCGCTGTGTAAAGCAGAATAATTCAAAGAAAACCAAAGACAACCCAAGCAAACATAACCCAACCAAACATAGCGCAACTCAACCTAACGTACCGAGAACACTATTGCTAGCTTTCCCAGATTCGGGCAGAGTATAGTAGAACAATTTAGAGCACGGAAATCCAACGAACTGTAGCGTATAACGCAAAAGTCAAAGCAATCCTATCCTAACCAAACCAAGCGTAACGTAACCAAACGTGATCAAGCACAAGCTATCAAGCCGCAACCACTATTGCTGGCAGCAATAGGCCAAGCAGAAAATATAAGTGGAGAGTGGAGCGCAGAAATTTGCTGAATAACAGTGTATAGCTTGAAAGCCAAAGCTATCCTAACCAAGTATAGCCAAACCTAACAAAACCAAACGTAAACTAGCTAAACCAACGTGTCACGACCGTTATTGCTAGCCCCTCGCGAGTGGGCCTGGGTACAGTAGCGCAATGTAGAGCGCAGGAATCCACCGAATAGCAGTGTACGACTCATGTATACAAGCACTCATGTCCTAACCTAACGAAACGTAACAAAGCCAAACGTGACGTAACCAACCTGACGTGCCGAGAACATTATTGCTGGCGTCCCCACAGTCAGTAGAGTATGCTTGAGCACAGTAGAGCGCTGAAATCTACCGCATTGGAGTGTATAGCACAAAAGTCAAAGTTGTCATATCCTAACCCAGCGCATCGTAACACAACCAATGGTAACCTAACTCAAGCTAACGTGTCACTGCCAACATTGCTGGCCTCCCAAGAGACTAGCGGAGGCTATTTGAGTAATGTAGGGCGTAGAAACCCACCGAATAGCAGTGTATGGCGCAGAAGTGACAGCTAAACTAACCAAACCTAACCAAACCCAAACGAACCGAATGTATCCGAACACAACCTGTCGTGCCGTGACCACTACTTCTGCCTTCGCCAAGGCCAGGTAGAGGATATTAGAAGATTGTGGAGCCCAGGAATAGGTAGAATCGCAGTGTATGTCACAAAAGTCAAAGCTATCCCACCCTAACTTAACCAATCGCAACATGGCAGGACCTAACGTTCCGAGACCACCTTTCCTTGCCACCCCTCCCCCGCCCCCCAGGGCGAAACAGTATGTACTAGTACACAGTAGGGCGCAGGAATACACCACGTCGCAGTTTATGGCACATAGTTTAAGATATCTTTACATAACGTGTCCTAACCTAACCTAACCGGACGTAGCCTAATTAAACATAACGTGCCGCGGCCACAAGTGCTGGCCTCTCCAGAGCGAGGCAGAGCATATTAGGGCGCAGTAGAGAGCAGAAATCGACCGCATACCTGTGTACACGGCGAAAGTCAGAGCTATCCAAACCAAAACCAAACTAACAGGGCTTAGCCAAACATAGCCTAACTCAACATAACGTGACGCGACCACTATTGCTGGACTTCCCACGGCAAAGAAGAATATAGTACTGCACAGTAGATCGCAGAAAGCTACCAAATAGCAGTGTATTGCGCAAAGTCAAGGATATCCTAACCTAAGCTTACCTAAGCTAACCTAATCAAACTTAGAATATCTAAGCCTAACGAGCAGAGACCGCCATTGCTGGTGTCCCCTGAATCGAGTAGAGACAGTAGAGCTGTGTAGTGTGCACAAATCCACTGAATGGCAGTGTACAGCACACAAGTCGAACCCTTCCTATCCTAACCAATCGAAACGTAATATAACCAAAGGCAACATAACTTAACCTAACGTACGGAGTCCACTATTGCAAGACTCCACAGAGCCAAGCAGGGTATACGAAAGCACAATAGGGGGCAGCAATCCACCGGATATCAGTGCATAGCACAAAAATTATTGCCATCCTTTCCCAACCTAACAAATCGGAACATAGGCAAACGTAACAAAACTTAACCTAACGTGCCGAGACCAATATTGCGGGCTTCCACAGATCCGAGCAGAGTATACTAGAGCACAGTGGAGTGCAGAATTCCGCCGAATTGGAGTGTAAAGTAGAAATGGAGAAAATATCCTAACATAGCCTGACAAAGCCTAACATAAGCAAACGTAACCAACCACAACCTAACGTGCCTCGCCAACGATTTCTTGACTCCCCATCGCCAAGCAGGGCATATTAGGGGACAGTAGAGCACATAGGTCCATAGAATGGCAGTGTATAGTACGAAAGTTGGAGATATCCTAGCCTAACACAAACAAACCTAACCTAGCCGAACGTAACCTAACAAATCATAACGCGCCGCGGCCACAATTTATGGTATTCCCAGAGCAAAGCGGGGAATGTTAGATCACATTGGGGTGCAGAAGTCCACCGAATAGCAGTGTAGAGCACAAAGGACATAGCTATCCTATCCTAACCTGTCCAAACGTAACATAAACAAACGCAGAATAACTAAGTCTTACGCGCCAAGACCACAATTTCTGGCCCCCTCAGCGCCAAGTAGAGAGTATTATGGCACAGATGAGCGCAGAAATCCACCGAGTAGCAGTGCATAGCACAAAAGTCTGAGCCATTCTGTCCTAACCAAACCTAAGTTGACCTAACCAAACGTAGCCTAACTCAACCTAACGTGCCCAGACCACCAATGCTGGCATACCCAGCTCCAAGCAAAGCATATTAGAGGACAGTAGTGCGCAGAAATCCACTGAATATCACCGTGGAGCACAAAAGTCTTAGCTGTCCTAGCGTAACATGACCAAACATAATAAAACCTAACGTAACCTTACTCAACCTAACGTACCTAGAACACTATGGCTGACCTCCCCAGTTCAAAGCAGAATACAGCAGAGCACAGGAGAGCGTAGAAACCTTCCGCACTGTAGTGCAAAGCACGAAAGTCTGAGATACCCTAACCTAACCTGACATAAGCTAACAAAGCCAAACGAAGAACAGCTCAACCTAACGTGGCGGCAACACGGCTCCAGGCATTCACAGCACCAAACATGGTATTCAAGAGCACAGTAAAGCGCAGAAATCCTCCGTACAGCCGTGTATAGCACAAAAGTGAAAGCTATCCTTTGCTAAGCTAACCAAACGTAACCCAAGTAAACGCAGCATAACCATTCCTAACGTGCCGAGACCTCTGTTGGTGCCCCCCACACAGAGAAGCAGATCATTTTAGTTGAGAGTAGAGCGCTGAGATGCATAGGATCGCAGTGTATAGCAGAAAAGTCGCAGCCATCCAAGTTTAATCCAAACGAACGTAACCGAACCAAACGAAGCCTAACCCGACATAGCGGGACGGGGGCCACTATTGCTGTACTCCCCAGGTCAAGGCAGAATATAGTAGAGGCCAGTGGAGCGCAGAAATGCACCGTACAACAAGGCATACCACGAGAGTCAAAGCTATCCATACAAAGCATAAGCATGCATAACCTGGCCAAGCGTAGCCTGACTCAACCTAACGTGACCAGATTTCTATTACTGCCCTCCCCAGATTCCAGCATAGTATAGCACAGTAATGTAGACCGTAGAAATCCGCAGAATAGCAGTCTATAACACAAAAGTCACTTCTATACTGTAACAACATATTCAAACGTAGTAGAAGCAAACGGAACCTTACTTATACTGACGTGACGGGACAACAGTTTCTGGGCGCCCCAGGGAAAAGCAGAATGTACTGGAGAACAGCAGGGCTGGTAGCCACCAAATAGCAGTGCATAGCACACAAGGTAAGGAAATCCTGTCCTAAGCAGGCTTCACCTGAACAAGCCAAACGCAAACTAACTAAACCTAACGAGCCCAGGCCACTATTGCTGGACTCCCCAGGGCAAGGCAGTATACAGTAGAGCATAGCGCAGCGCAGTAATGCACCGTATAACAGTGTATACCAAGAGAGTCAAAATGGGCAAGGCAGTATATAGAAGAGCATTGCGCAGCGCAGTAATGCACCGTATAACAGTGTATACCAAGAGAGTCAAAGCTATCTCTACAAAGCCCAGGAAAAAATAATCAGACCAAGCGTTGTCTAACTCAACCTAACGTGTCGAGACCACTATTACTGGCCTCCCCAGCGTCGAGCAGAATGAAGTAGAACAACGCAGAGCGTAGGAATCGACCAAGTGGCGGTGTATATCACAGAGGACAAAGCAACCCTATCCTAACCTAGCCAAACGAAGCAATACCAAACGTAGCCTAACAAAACGTTTCGCGCCGCGATCTATATTGCTGGCATCCCCAAAGTCGAGAAGAGTATAGTGGAACACAGTAGATCGCGGAAAGCCACCAAATAGCAATGTATA
Organism: Eufriesea mexicana; assembly: GCF_001483705.2. Taxonomy (NCBI): domain Eukaryota; kingdom Metazoa; phylum Arthropoda; class Insecta; order Hymenoptera; family Apidae; genus Eufriesea; species Eufriesea mexicana. Next base: position 28,125 of record NW_016912884.1, read on the forward strand.
TCACAAAAAGCGAAGATGTAATAACCGAAAGAGGCCGAACCTGGCACAACCGAACGGAGAATAATTAAACGTAACGAGCCGACACCTCCCCTGCAGGCCTCCCGAGAGCCAAGCAGAGCATGTTAGACCACAGTTGAGCGCAGAAATCCACCGAAAAGGAGTGTATAGCCCAAAAGTCTAAGCTATCCAATCCAAACCTAACCAAACCTATCATAAGCAGACGTAACGTAACACAAAGTTACCAGCCACGACCGCTATGGCTGATCTCACGAGAGTTCAGCAGTAAATATGCGAGCACTCTAGAACGATGAAGTCGCCCGAACAGCAGTGCATAGCACAAAAGTCATAGCCAGCTTAACCAAAGCTACCCAAACCTAACCTAACCAAAAGTATCATAACTCAAGCTAACCTGCCCAGCGCAATATTCCTGGCCTGCACAGAGACAAGCAGAGCGTGCTAGCGCACATAAGGTCGCAGAAGTCCATAGAATACCAGTATGTAGCACAAAACTCGAAGCCGTCGTAACCGAACACAACGCATCCTAACACAGCCAAACCTAATCTAGCCTAACCTAACCTGTACTCCCGAGAGTCGGGCGGAGTATAGAAGTGCAATGTAGAGCGCAAGAATCCTCCGAATAGCAGTGTATGGCACAAAAGTCTAAGCTGTCCTCAGATATCATAACCAAACGTGATATAAACAAAAGTTGTCTATCTCAAACTCACGTGCCGAGACCTCTATTTTTGGCCACCCCAGAGGAAAGCAACAAAGAACATACTAGAGCACAGTAGTGCGCAGAAGTCCACCGAGTAACAGTTTATACCACTAAAGTCAAAGCAATCCAATCCTAACCCAAGCTAATATAACCCTACCAAACGTAGCCTAGCTCAATCTAACGTGCAGAGACCACTATTACTGCCCTCCCCGAGGAGAGCAGAGTATAGTACATCAATGTAGAGCGTAGAAGTACGCCGAGTGGCCGTGTAATACGCAAAAGTCAAGGCTACCCTGGTTTAACTCTTAAATGCATAGCTTAACCGAACGTAACGTAACTTAACCTAACGAGCATATACCATTGTTGCTGACACCACAGCGTCAAGCAGATTATACCAGAGCGGAGTAGAGCGCAGATGTCCACCAAGAAGCAGTGTACAGTACAACAGTGAACGCTGACCTCTCCTAACATAACCAATCGTAACATTACCAAACGTAACATAACTCAACCTAACGTGACGCGCCACTATTGCTGGCCTCCCCAGAGCCAAGCAGAACGTACTAGAGCACAGCGGAGCGCGGAAATCCACCGAAAAACAGTTTATACCACGAAAGGCAAAGCTATAAGTACCTAACCGAAGCAAACATAACCTAACCAAACGTAGCATAACCCAACCTAACGTGCGGATACCACCATTACTGGCCTCTCCAGAGTCAAACAGAGCATTTCAGAGCAATGTAGGGCGTAGAAATGCTCCGAGCATTGGTGTATATAACAGAAGCCAAAACCATCCCTACCAAAACTATCGTAACCTGACATAAACCAACTTAACCTGTCTCAGCCTATCGTTACACGACCGCCTTTCCTGGCCACCCCAGATTCGAGCAGGGTTTAGTAGCGCAACGGGGAGCGCAGAAATCCATCGAATAGCAGTTTATACCGCAAAAGTCAAAGTTGTCTTATCCTAACATAACCAAACGTAACATAACAGCACGTAGCATAACCAAACCTAACGCGCCGCGGCTACTATTTCCGGCATCTACAGAGCAAAGCAGAGAATACTAGATCACAGTGGAGCGCGGAAATCCGCCAAAGAGCTGAGTACACCACAGAAGTCTGAGCAACCCTATCCTAACATAACCAATCGTAACATTACCGAACGCAACCAAACTCAGCCTAACGTGCCGAGGTTATTACGGCAGGCATCTCCATAGCCAAGCACAATATACTAGAGCCCAGCAGAGCGTAGAAGTCCACCGAATAGCAGTGTATAGCACAAAAGTCGAAGCAATTCTGTCCCAAAGATACCAAACGAAACCTATCCAAACGCAGCGTATCTGAAATTCACGTGCCGAGACCATTATTGCTGTTATCCCCAGCGCCAATTGGAGCATATTACTGCACAGTAGGTCACAGATGTCCACCGAGTAGCTGGGTATAGCTCGAAATTCAATGCTATCCTATCCGTACATGACCAAGTGTAACATAATCTGTCTTAACGTAACACAACCTCACGAGCCTCGATCGCTATTGCTGGCCTCACAATAGCTAAGCAGAGTGAAACAGAGTAATGAAGAACCCTGAAATCGTCCGAAGAGCAGTGGGTGGCACAAAAGCCTAAGCTACCCTTTCGTAACCATACCAAACGTAACAAAACCAAACGCAACGTATATCAGACTGACGTGCCGAGACCAATACTGCTAGCTTTCCCGTAGCCGAGCAGAATATACTAGAGCACAGTAGAGCGCAGAAAGTCATCGAATAGCAGTGAATATCTCAAAAGTCGTAGCCATCCTGACCAAACGTAGCCTAACAATACCTTACCAAACGCAACCTATCTCATACTATCGTGCCGCGGCCGCTGTTGCTGGTCACCGCGGAGTTGAGCAGAATATAGTAGAGATGTGAAGAGCGCAGGAATCCACAGAATAGCAGTGTGCAACATAAAAGTTGAAGCCATCCTTTCCTAACCTAACAAATCATAATATAAGCAAACACAGCCTAACTCAACATAATGCGCCGCGGCCACCCTTTCTATATTATTGGGTCACAGTTGCCCGCAGAAATGCACCGAATAACAGTGTAAACCTCGAAAGTCGAAGCAGTTCTTGCCTAACCTATCCAAACATAACATAAACAAACGTAACATAACTCCACCAAACTTCCCTA
>NW_016912884.1:31106-33091 GCF_001483705.2 Eufriesea mexicana
ACGATGCAGCGTCTAGCACGAAAGTCGAAGGTATCCTGTCATAACCTGACCTAACCTAACATACACGAACGTAGCCTAACTCAACACAACATGCAGACACCAACATTGCTGGCCTTCCCAGAGCCAAGCGGATCATATTGGAGCAATATGGAGCGCAGGAGCACACCGATTAGCGGTGTAGAGTATAAAGGTCAAAGCTACCCTATACCAACATAGCCAAGCGTAGCATAATCAAACTATATCTACCTCAACCTAACGTGTCGAGACAACTATTGCTCACATACCCAGAGCCAAGCAGGACATACTAGAGCAAAGAAGAACGCAGACGTCCGCCGAACGGCAGTTTATACCTCGAAATTCAAAGCAATCCAAACCTAGCCCAAGCAAATATAACCTAACCAAACGGAGGCTAACGCAACCTAACGTGCCGAAACCCCTATTTCTGGCCTCCCCAGAGCCAAGTAGAGTACACCAGAGCACGGTAGAGAGCAGAAATTCGCCGAATAGCAGTGTGCAGCACAAAAGTCAAAGCCACTCTAACAAAACCATGCTCACGCTAGCCTAACCATACGTTACGTACATAAACTTGCAGTGCCACGACCACCATTGCTGGCCTCCCCAACGCCAAGCAGAACATATCGGAGGAGAATGGAGCGCAGAAGTCAATAGAATAGCAGTTTGTAGCAGAAAGCACAAAGCTATGCAGACCAAACCCATGCCCGCATACCCTAACAAAACCTAACCTAACACAACCTAACGTGCCGCGGCCACAGTTTCCGTCCACCCCTGAGCAAAGCATGACTCATTAGAGCACAGTAGAGCCTAGAAATCCACCGAATAGCTTTCCACAGCGCAAAAGCCATAGCTACACTTTCTTAACCCAAACAATCCTAACATTACCAGACGTGTTCGATCCCTACCTATCCTGCCGCCAGCACTATTGCTGGCTTCCGCAGAACCAAGCAGAAAATGTTGCAGGAGAGCAGAGCGCAGGAATCCATAGAATCGCAGTGCAGAGCAGAAAAGTTAAGGATCCCTAAACCCAACACAAACTAACGTAACCGACCATAACACACCATAGGTAAATATAACGTGCCGCGATCTATATTGCTGGCCTCCGCAGTGCCAAGCAGATTAGAGTAGAGCACAGTAGAGTGCAGGAATCCATCGAATGACTGTATACAGCACGAGAGTCAAAGCTATCATAGCCAAACTTAACCTAACTTAACCTAACCAAACATAACTCAACTCTACCCAACGTACCGCGAACGCTATTGCTGGCATCCAGAGGGTCGAGCAGAGTATAGTAGAGCAACGAAGAGCGCAGAAATCCACCGAATTGCAGCGTACAGTGCAAAAGCCGAAGTTATTCTGTCCTAACCTAACCAAACGTTACCTATTCAAGCGTTAGCTATCTCAAACAAACGCGCCACGACCACTATAGTTGACCTCCCGAGAGTGGAGCGGAGTGTATTGCAGCAAAGTAGAGGGCGGAAATCCACCGAATAGCAGTTTATAGCACAAAAGACAAATCCACCCTCTCCTAACCAAACCAAACATAACAAAACCGTACGCATCCTAACTCAGACTAACCTGCCGCAGTCCAAAAACAAGCCATGCAATCATGACATAGCCATACGTATCGAAACACATACTATCGTGCCTCGGCCACAATTTCCGTTCTCCCCAGAGCATAGCGGGGCAGTTCAGAGAGCAGTAGATAGTAGCAATTCACCGAATATCAGTGTACTGGGCAAAAGTCGCAGCTACCATAACCTAACCTTACAAATCGTAACATTACCATACGTAACCGGACACACACTAACGTGCCGCCAACGCTATTGCTGGTCCCGACAGGGCCAAGCAGAAATATTTGGCGTGAGTAGATCGCAGAAATTCATAGAATCGCGGTGTACAGCAGTAATTTCGAGTACACACAAACCTAACCCAACAAACATAACCTAATCTGACACAGCCGTACTCAA
>NW_016912885.1:0-377 GCF_001483705.2 Eufriesea mexicana
TAACTCAACCCAACGTGCCGCGACGGCTGTTGCTGGCCTTCCCAGAGCCAAGCTGAAAGCATTAGGGCACCATAGGGCGCAGGAATCCAACTAATAGCAGACGATAACAGTAAAGCCAAAGCTAACCTCCCATAACCTAGCAAACCGTAACATAGCCAAACGTAACCTTACATAACCTAACGCGCCCCGACCACTATTACTTTCATCCCTAGATCCAAGCATAACACACTAGTGGAGAGCAGAAAGGAGAAATCTGTATAAAGACTATGTATATCAGAAAAGTCTGAGCCACCCAAGCCTAACCCAAAAGAACAGAGCACATCCTGACATAGACTATGGCAACTTAAAGTGCCGAGACCGCAATTGCGCCCCCCCCC
>NW_016912885.1:417-1219 GCF_001483705.2 Eufriesea mexicana
CCGTATATCAGTGTACAGAATGAAAGTTAAGACTACCCTGACCAAACTTAGCCAAACCAAGCCTAACCGAATGTAACCTGTCTCAACATACCTTGCAGAGAACACCATTGCTGGCCTTCCCAGAGCCAAGCTGAAAGCATTAGAGCATTATAGGACGCAGAAATCCAACTAATAGCGGACTATGATGCTAAAGTGAAACTACCTCTCCTAGCCTGACAAATCGTGACATAACCGAGCGTAACATGACTCAACTTAATGTCCCGAGAACGCTATTGCTGGCCTTTCCAGAGCCAACTGAAGTTATTAAATCACTTTAGGGCGCAGAGATTCAACTAACAGCAATCTATAGAATTAAGGTCACAGTCATCCTCTGCTAACCAAGCTAACCATAACAGAACCAAACGTAGGCTAACTCAACCAAACTTGTCGAGATCACTATTGCTGCCCTCCCCACAGCCAAGGGGAACACATTACTGGAGAGCAGAATGATGGAATCCATAAAATCTGCGTGTATACCAGAAAAGACAGAGCTACACAAATCTAACCCAATCCATCAAAACATAGGCAAACATAGACCAACTCAACCTAACGTGCCGAGACAGCTATTGCTGCCTACCCCAGAGCCCAGCAGAATTTACTAGATCACAGTAGTGCACAGAAACCTACCGCATTGCAGTGAATAGCACAAACACGTCGATGACGTCCGAGCCTGTCCTGATCTAACCTAACCTTACCAAATGGGGCATAGCTCAACTTAACATGCCGCGGCCGCTGCTTCTGGCCTCCCCAGAGCCAACGGGAA
>NW_016912886.1:0-203 GCF_001483705.2 Eufriesea mexicana
TCTATATAATTGCAATGGCTATAGTACGCCAAAAGTGTCCTTCCTCCTTACCTATGCAAGGAATTCAGCTCACCACGATATTAGTCGAAAATGTCAATGATATTGAATTTTCCATTCAGATTCTATAGCATTGCAATGGCAATAGCACGCCAATAGAATCTCTCCGCCTTATTTACGCAAGAAAGTTAGCTCGCCACGATATT
>NW_016912886.1:256-620 GCF_001483705.2 Eufriesea mexicana
CAGACCGATTCTGCCGCATTGGAATGGCTATAGCAAGCCAAAAGGATCTCTCCTCCATACCTATGCAAGGAAGTGTGCTCACCACGATATTAGTCGAAAATACAATAAAATTGAACTTTCCAGCCCGATTCTGCAGCATTGCAATGGCTATAATAGGACAAAAGGGTCTTTCCTCCCTATTTATGCAAAGAAGTTGGCTCACCACGCTATTAGTCGAAAATGTCAAAAAATTGAATTTGCCAGCAAGATTCTACAGCATTGCGACGGTTGTAGCACGCCAATAGAATATTTCCTCCATACCTATGCCAGGAAGATAGCTCCCCACGATATTAGTCGAAAATATCAATAAAATTGGACTTTCCAG
>NW_016912887.1:0-1584 GCF_001483705.2 Eufriesea mexicana
CTGGAACGTACGATTCTATAGATTTCTGCGCTCTTCTCTACTCTATTGTGCTCTCCTTTTCTCAGTGGGGCCAGCAATACTGGCCGCGACACGTTAACTTGTGATTGGTTACGTATGGTTATGTTAGTTTAGGTTGAGTTAGGTTAGGATGTCTTTGACATAAGCGCTCAACACTGACATCTCATGGACTTCTGTGCTCTTCTGTGCTCTGTCAAATTCTGCTTGGCTCTGGGGTGTCCAGCAATAGGTGTCTCGTCTCGTAAGGTTTAGTTATTCTACGTCCAGTTTGGTTAGGTTGGGTCATGTTTGGCAAGGTTATCTATGACTTGTGTGCTATATACTGCTATTCGGCGGAAACCTGCGCTCTACATTGATCTACTATACTCTGCTCGCGTCTTGGGAGGCCAGCAACTGTCTACGCACGTTAGGATTAGTTAGATTACGTTTGGTATGGTTGAGATACGTTGTGCTAGGTTAGGTTTGCTTTGTCTATTGTGGTACACAGTGTTATTCTATGACCTTCAGCGCTCTTTTGTGCGGTACCGCACTCTGCTTTTCCCTGTGAACGAGAGGAACGAGGCCCTCGGCACGTTTGGTTGAGTTATGTTGCGTGTGGCTAGGACTTGTTAGGTTATCCTAGACTTTAGTGCTGTAGGATGACATTCGGGCTACTTCAGCGTTTTACATTGCTCTGCTGTACTCGGCTTCGCACCCGTGAGGCCAGCAGCAGCGGTCGTTGCACGTCGTTCTGGGTTACGTTACGTCCGCTTATGTTACGTTTAGTTAGGTAAGCATAAAATAGCTTTGACTTTTTTGCGGTACACTGCTATTCGATGAATTTCTGCGCTCTACTGTGTTCTAGTTTGTACCGATGGCTCTGGGGTTACCAGCAGTAGCGGACTTCGCACGTTAGGTTTAGATAGGTTACGTATGGTCATGTTACGCTTGGTTAGTTTAGGATAGGGTAAATCTGACTTTTGTGCCATACATTGCCATTCGGAGGATTTCTGCGCTCTATATGGCTGTAGTATTCTCTGGTTGACTCTAGGGTTGTCAGCAAATATAATGTCGACACTTCACGTTTATTTGTGCTACGTTTGGTTAGGTTTGTTTGGGACAGGTTGGTTCGGGGTTTCTTTAACTTTTGCTCCATACACTGCAATTTGGTCGCTTTCTGCTCTTCCATGTGCTCCAGCATATTCTACTTGTCACTGCGGAGGCAATCAACTCTGGTCTCGGCACGATATGTTATGTTGTTTACATTTGCTTATATTACGTTTGGCATGGTTTGGAAATGATAGAGTTGACTTTTGTGCTATAGACAGCTATTCGGTGGACTTCTTCTCATTCTCTGCTCGGTTCTGGAGTGGCCAGCAATAGCAGTGCCGGCACGTTAGGTTGTGCTTGGGTAAGATTGTGTAGGTTACGATTGCTTGGGTTATATTTGGATAGATTCGATTTTCGTGCCATACACTGCCATCCGGTGAATTTCTGCGCTCTACATTGCTCTACTATACTCTGCTCGACTCTAGGGAGGACAGCAATAGTGGTCGAGGCACGTTAGGTTGGGTTAGATTATGTTTG
>NW_016912887.1:2178-3061 GCF_001483705.2 Eufriesea mexicana
TAATATGCCCTGCTTGGATCATTGGAGGGCAGAAATAGTGGTCTAGGCACATTACTTTGTGCTATGCTACGTTCGGTGACGTTACGGTTGGTGAGGCTAGGAAAGAGTAGCTTTAACTTTTGTGCTGTACACTGCTATTCAGTGGATTTCTGCTCTCTACATTGCCCGGCTATACTCTGCTCGACACTCGGAGTGCCAGAAATAGTATTCGCAGCACGTTACGTTGTGTGCGTTTGCGTTCGTTTAAGCCAGGTTACTTTTAGTTAGGTTGGGTTAGCTTTACACTGCTATTCTCAGGACGTCTGCGCTCCACTGAACGCTATCAGGCTCTGTTTGTCTCTGGAGACGCCAGGTATGGTGGTCGCGGCACGTTGGGTTGAGTCATGTTACGCTTGGTTAGGCTTGGTTTACTTATGTTTGGTCGGGATAGCTTCTACTTTTTTGTAACGCGCTGCCATTTGGTGGAGTTCCACGCTTTACTTTCATCAAATGTTCTCCTCTTTGCTCTCGGGAGGTCAGTTGTTGCGGCAGCGGCGGGTTAGGCTTGGTTATGTTACGTTTGGTTAGGTAACGTTTCTATAGGTTCGTTTCGGAAATCCTTGACTTTTGTGCTATGCACTGCGATTCCACGGATTCCTGCGCTCTACTGGGCTCCTGCATGTTCTGCATTACTCTGAGGTGGGCGGAAATAGTGGCCAAGGCGCCTTAGTTTCTGTTTGGTTACATTCCGTTTGATTAGGTTTGCTTGGGTTTGTTAGGGATACTTTCAACTTTTGTGCTATATACTTCCATTTAACGCACTTCGCCGCGCAGCTCACCTCTAATGTGATCGACCTGACGATGGGGAGTCCAGCAATAATGGTCTAGGCACGTTAGGTTGAGT
>NW_016912888.1:0-546 GCF_001483705.2 Eufriesea mexicana
GAATATGTCGATTCAAAATCTATAATCTGTTATAGCTTGGTGAATAGAACGCCTAACGCCTTCCTTCCAATGGCAAGTACAGCCATCTACTTGCCACAGAATAGATCTATTCAAAATCTATAACCTGTTATAGCTTGGTGAGTAGATCGCTTAACGCCTTCAATCCAATGGCAAGTACAGCCATCCACTTGCCAGATGATATATCTATTCAAAATCTATATTCTGTTATAGCTTGGTGAATCGACCTCATAACGCCTTCAATCCAATGGCAAGTACAGCCATCCACTTGCCAGATGATATATCTATTCAAAATCTATATTCTGTTATAGCTTGGTGAATCGACCTCATAACGCCTTCAATCCAATGGCAAGTACAGCCATCTACTTGCCAGAGAATAAGTCTATTCAAAATATGAAACCTGTTATAGCTTGGTGAATAGGTCGCCTAACGCGTTCAGTCCAATGGCAGGCACAGCCGTCTACATGCCAGTGAATTGTTGTATTGAAAATCTATAGCCTGCAGTAGCTCGGTGAATAGATCGCATAA
>NW_016912889.1:0-712 GCF_001483705.2 Eufriesea mexicana
TACACACACACCCATACATCCATAATTCCATCCCCCCATACTCTCATCCATCTATAGATACATGAATACATACATCCATACATACATCCATACATACATCAAAACATACATCCATACATACTCGCACACATACATCCACACATACATGCATACATACACCCTTACATACATCCATACATACATACACACTTCCGTACAACCGTCCATCCATACCTCAATCCATCCATATATACAACCATACATACAGCCACCCAACGGTACATGCATCCATCCATCCATCCATCCAGCCATACGTCCATGCATCCGTATATCAGCCCATCCATACATATTCCCATTCATACATCCATCGATCCACAAAACTATCCATTCTTACACCCATCCATGTACACATCCGTTTATCCACACGTCCATACACACATAAACACGTCCATTCGTACTTCCACCACAGCTATCCATCTATACATACATACATATATAAAACCATATATCCATACATCCGTATATCCATAGATTTGTACATCCATACATCCACAACTAGATACATCCTTTAGTCCGCCCATGAATTCCACCACCCATCCATACATACAACCATACGCACATCCACACATCCATACATACACCCATACACACATCCGTACATACATCCATCCACACACCCATACACACATCCATACATACATCCATCCATACATCCATACATACATCCATACAC
>NW_016912890.1:0-765 GCF_001483705.2 Eufriesea mexicana
TATTCTCTGGCAAGTAGATGGCTGTACTTGCCATTGGATTGAAGGCGTTAGGCTACATATTCAAGAAGCTATAACAGACTATAGATTTTGAATAGGCCTATTCTCTGGCATGTAGATGGCTGTACTTGCCATTGGATTAAAGGCGTTAGGCTACCTATTCACCAAGCTATAACAGATTATTGATTTTGAATAGGCCTATTCTCTGGCAAGTAGATGGCTGTACTTGCCATTGGATGGAAGGCGTCAGGCGATCTATTCACCAAGATATAACAGGATATAGATTTCCATTAGACCTATTTTCTGGCAAGTAGATGTCTGTACTTGCCATTGAATTGAAGGCGTTATGCGTTTTATTCACCAAGCTGTAACGGATTATAGATTTTGAAAAGACCTATTCTCTGGGAAGAAGATGACTGTACTTGCCATTGGATTGATGGCGTTAGTTCGGCGATCTATTCACCAAGCTATAACATGTTATAGATTTTGAATAAACCTATTTTCTGGCCAGTTGATGGCTTTCCTTGCCATTGGTTGCAGACGTCAGGCGACCTATCATCCAAGCTATAACATATTATATACTTTGAATAGACCTATTCCCTGTCAAGTAGATGGCTGTACTTGCCATTGGATTGAAGGCGTTATGCGATCTATTCACCAAGCTACAACAGGTTATTGATTTTGAATAGACCAACTTTCTGGCAAGAAGATGGCTGTACTTGCCATTTGATTGTAGGCGTTATGCCATCTATTCAACATGCTATAACA
>NW_016912891.1:0-550 GCF_001483705.2 Eufriesea mexicana
CCAAACGTAGTGTAACCCAACATAGCGTGTCGAGACCAATATTTCTGGCCTCCCTGGAGCCAATAAGAGCATATTAGGACTCTCCAGAAGGCAGAATTCCACCGAATAGCAGTGTATAGCACAAGATTCGTGGCTATAGTGTACTAAGCTTGCCAAACGTAACATAAGCAATCGTAGCCAAACACAACCTAGCGTGCCGAGACCAATACTGCTGGCCGAGAAGAGCCAAGCAGATTACACTACAGCACAGTAGGGCGCAGAAATACAAAGCATTGCAGTGTATGGATATAAAGTCGAAGTAGTTATCCGAACCGCACCCGAACAAACGTAACCTAATCAATCGTAGCACATCTCAACATAATGTGCCGCGACCACTGCTGCTGTCATCCCCTGAGCAAAGCTGAATATACTAGAGCACTGCAGGTCACAAGAATCCACCGGATAACGGTGTATAGCACGAAAGACGAAGCTAACGTAACCAAACTTAGCCTCACCCAACCAAACCAAAAATAACCTGACCAGAAATAACGTGCCGCAAACACTATTGCTC
>NW_016912892.1:0-372 GCF_001483705.2 Eufriesea mexicana
AAATTTTATTCACGTTTTCGACTAATATCGTGGTGATCTTACATTCTTGCACATATAAGGAGGACAGATTCTACTGGCGTACTGTAGCCATTGAGATGCTTAAAAATCTGGCAGGAAAATGTAATTTTACTGACATCTTAGACTAATATCGCGGTGAGCAATCCCAATTGTATACATAGGGATGAAACATTCTATTGGCTTGCCATAGACAAAGCAATGCTATAGAATCTTGCTGGAAAATACTATTTTATTCACATTTTCGACTAATATCGCGGCGACCTAGCTTTCTTGAATATATAAGGAGGAAATATTCTACTGGCGTGCTGTCGCTATTGTAATGCGATAGAATCTGGCCGGAAAATTAAATTTTAT
>NW_016912893.1:0-13581 GCF_001483705.2 Eufriesea mexicana
CGTGCTATACATTGTTGTTTGGTGCACTTCTGTGTTCCACTGTGCCGTACTATATTCTGCTTGGCCCTGTGGAGTCCACCATTGGTCCCGGCACGCTTTGTTGGGTTACGCTGCGTTTGGTTTGGTTACGTTAGGTCTGGTTATGTTGGGATATCTTCGCATTTTCTGCTGATCGCTGCAATGCGGTAGATTTCTGCTCGGTACTGTGCTCTAGTATACTTTGCTTGTCTCTGTGGAGGCCAGCAATAAGGGTCTCGTCATGTTAGGTTGAGGAAGGTTACGTTTGGAATGTTAAGTTTGGTTCGGTTAGGACAGGCTACTTCCGCTACCGTGCTTTACACCGCTATTCGGTAGATTTCTGCGCTCTAATGTGCTCTACAATATTCTGCCTTCCTCTGGGGAGGCCAGGAACTGTGGTCGCGGCACGCTGTGTTGAGCTATTGTAAGTTGGTGAAGGGTAGGCTGTGTACGGTTTGTCAGGGTATCTTGGACTTTTGTGTTATACACTGCTGTTCGGTGCATTTCTGCGCTCTACGTTGCTCTACTAAACTATGCGCGTCTCTGTAGAGGAGAGCAGTAGTGGTCGTGGCACGTTACTTTGGGTAAGGTTATGTTTGGTTTTGGTAAAGTTAGGCTAAGTTGGGTAAGGATATCTATGACTTTCGTCATGTACATTATTTTTCGGATGGTTCCTGTGATCTGCGGCGGCCAACCATTCTCTGCTTGGCTCTCGGGATCTCAGCAACTGTGGTCGCGGCTCGTTATGTTCAGACATGCAGCGGTTGGTTTGGTTATGTTAGATAAGGTTATGCTAAGATATCTACGGCCTTAGTACTATTCACTGCAATGAGGTGGTTTCTGCGCTCTGCTGTGCTCTAGTGTATTCTGCTAGACTGTGTGGAGGACAGCAAAAGTATTCTGGCCATGCTAGGATCAGTTAGGATTCGTTTGGTTGTGTTACGTTTGGCTATGTTAGTATAGGTTAGTTTAGACATCTGTGCTATACACAGCAATTCGCGGGATTTAAGCGTCCCGGCGTGACCTAATATTCTCTGCCTGGCTCTGTGGTGGCCAGTCATAGTGGTCCCGGCATGTTGGGTTGAGTTACGTTACCTTTCGTTAGGATAGGTTGCGATGGTTCAGTAAGGATTTCTTTGGCTTTTGTGCTATACACTGCTATTCGGTGGATTTCGGCGCTCTGCATTGCGCTACTATACTCTTCTCGACCCTGGGGAGGCGAGGGACAGCGGTCGTGGAACTAGAGTTTGAGTTAGGTTGCATTCGGTTAGGTTAGGTTAGGCTATGTTTGCTTAGGATCCCTTTGACTTTCCTGCTTTGCACTGTTATCCTGAGGATTCCTGTGATCTACTGAGCTGTTCTGCCTGGCTCTGGGGAGGCAAGCAGCAGCTACCGCGGCACGTTAGGTCGAGCAATGCTTCGTTTGGTTAGGTTATGTTTGGTCATTTTATGTTAGGATATCTTCGTCTCTTGTGCAACACACTGCTATTCGGTCGATCCCTGCGCCCTACGTTGCTCTACTGTACCCCGATCGACTCTGGGATGGTGAGCAATAGTAGCCGTGGCACGTTAGGATCAGCTACGTCATGGTCGGATAGGCTAGGTGAGGTTAGGATATCTTCCACCCCTGTGCTGTTCACTTCCAAGCGGTGGATATCTGCGCACTACTGCTCCCCAGTACATTCGGCTTGTCTCTGTGGAGGCCATTTATAGTGGTCTCGTCATCTTCGGTTGGGTTACGTTACGTTTGTCTGTGTTAGGATATGCTACTCCGACCTTTATGCTTTACCCTGCTTCTCGGTGGATTTCTGCGCTCTAATATGCCCTAATATACTCTACTTGGCTCTACGAAGGCCTTGAATATCGGTCGCGGCATGTTACTTTCGGTTAGACTACGTTTGGTTGGGTTAGGTTAGGTCAGGTTGGGTTAGGGTATCTCTGGATTTTGTCCTATACACCGCTATGCGATGGATCTCTGCGCTCTACTGTGCTGTAGTACACTCTGCTTGTCTCTGTGAAGGCCAACAATAGCGGTATCGCCATGTTAGTTTGTGTTAGGCTACGCTTGGATATGTTACGTTTGGCTACGATAGGACATTCTACTTTGGCTTCTGTGCCATTCACTGCTATTTGGTGGATTTCTGCGCTCCAGTGCGCTCTAGTATGCTCTGCTTGGCTCTCGGGAGGCCAGCAATATTGGTCTCGTCACGTTATGCCGAGTTACACTACGTATGAATTAGTTAGATTTGGTCATTTTTGGTCAGAGTATGCTTGACTTTTCGGCTAAATACTGCAATGCGATGGATTTCTGCGCTCCACTGTGCTCTAGTATATCCTGCTTGGCCCTCGGGAGTCCAGCAACAGTGGTCTCGGCACGTTAGGTGTGTCTGGTTATGTTTGGTTGAGTTACGCTTTATTATGTTAGGATGGGTTAGCTTTAAGTTTCGTCATATACTGCTACTCGGTGGATTCCTACGCTCTACATGGCTATAATATGGTCTGCTTGTCCCTGGGGACCGGCAAAGGTGGTGGAGGCACGTTATTTTGTGTTATGCTACGTTTGGTTAGGTTTGTTTGGGTCAGGTATTGATCGGATATCGATGACTTTTGATCTATACACAGCATTGCGGAGGATTTCTGCTCTCTACTGTGCTCTAGCATACTCAGCTTGGCTCTGGTGCACCAGCAACTGTGGTGTCGGCACATTAGGTTCAGTTGGGTTACGTTCGGTTGTGTTACGGTTGGTTTGGTTGGGATAGGATGGATTTGAATTTTGTGCTATGCACTGTTATGCGGAGGGCTTCTATGCTCTACTGTGAACAGGTATGTTCTTTTTCGATCACTGGAGGCCAGCAATATCGGTCTCTGCATGTAAGGTTTATTGAGGTTTCGTTTAGCTAGGTTAGGTTATGTTGAGTTTGGTGCGTTGGATTTAACTTCCGTGCTATACACGGTTACTCGGTAGATTTCCACGACCTGCTGCGCTGTACAATATTCTGCTTGACTCTGGGGAGGCCAGCAACAGTGATTGCGGCATGTTAGTGTGATTTAGGTTACGTTTGGTTATGTTACGATTGGTTTGGTAATGATAGGTTGGCTTTGAACTTTGTGCTATGCACTATTATTTCGATGGCTTCTGCGCTGTACTGTGACCTAGTATTTTCCTCTTGGACCTCTGGACGCCAGCAATATTGGTCTCGTCACGTTATGTTGTGTCACACAACGCTTCGATATGTTAGGTTATGCAATGCTAGCTGAGGATATGTTTGACCTTTGTGCTATACACTGCTATCCTTGATTTCTGCGCACTACTGTGCTCTAGTAGATTCTGCTTGTCTCTGTGGAGGCCAGCAATGATCGTCTCGCCATGTTAGGTTGATCTGTGGTACGCTTGGATATGTTACGTTTGGCTAGGTTAAAATATGCTACGTTGACTTTTGTGCTTTTCACTGCTATTCAGTGGATTTCTGTGTCCTACTGTGCTCTACTGCATTCTACTTTGCTCTGGGGAGGCCAGCAGTATTGGTCTCGTCACGTTAGGATGAGTTATGCTACGTTTGTCTATGTTACATTTGGTGTTGGTAGGATAGGATAGTTTAGTCTTTTGTGCTATGAACTGCTATCGGCGGGTTTCTGCGCCCTATGAAGTTCAAACATTTTCTGCCTGCCTCTGTCGAGGCCTGCAATAGTGGTCTCCGCGAGTTAGGTTGGGATAGGCTACGTTTGCTTATGAAACGCCTGGTTATGCTAGAAGAGTGTAGCTTAGACTTTTGTGCCATACCCTACTATTCGTTGGATGCCTCGACTCTATTGTGCACTAATATGTTCTGCCTGTCTCTGGGGTAGACTGTAGTTGTGCTCTCGGCACTCTAGGATGTGTCATGTTACATTTCGTTAGGTTAGGTTAGGAAGGATTTTCCAGAGTTTCTTTGACCTTTGTGCTGTACACTGCTATTTGGTGGGCCCCTGCGCCGTGTTGTGCTACAACACGGCCTGCTTTGCACTGCGGAGGACAGCAGTAGTGGCCTAGGCACGCTAGGTTGCGTCATGTTACGTTTGGTTAAGTAAGGTTAGGCTCGGTTTGGTTAGGGTGGCTTAGACTTTTGTAGTATACACTGCTTTTCGGCGGATTTTCGCGCTCTACTGTGCTCCAGTATATTCTGCTTGGCTATGGGGAAGCCAGAAATAATGGCCGCGGGGCGTTTGGTTGAGTTAGGGTACGTTTTGCTTATGTTAAGTTTGGTGTGGTTAGGATGGGGCAGCCTAGACTTTTGTGCTATACGACGCACTTCGGTGCATTTCTATGCTCTACAATGATCTTCTACACTCTGCTCGACCCTCTGGATGCCAGCAATAGTGGCCGCGGCATGTTAGGCTCTGTTAGGATACGTTCGGTTGTGTTAGGTTACGTTGCTTTAGGCCCGGATAGCTTTGACTTTCGTGCTGTAAGCTGTTATTAGGTGTTATTTTGAGCTCTACTGTGCTTCACTATGTTCTACTTGAATCTGGGGAGCCCAGCAATGGTGGTCGTGGCTCGTTACTTTTAGTTATGTTACGATTGGCATTGTTACTATTTGTCAGGCTATGAAACGACGGCTTTAACGTTTGAGCTGTACACAGACATTCGGTGTATTTCTGCGCTCTGCGGTGCTAAAATAAGCTCTCCTTTGCTCTGTGGATCTCAGTAACAGTGGTATAGGCACGTTAGTTCGTGTCAGGTTACGGCTGGTTATGTGATATGTGATTATGTTATGCAACCGTGGCTATGACTTTTGTGCCATGCACAGCTGTACGGTGGATATCAGCGCTCTACAGTAATCTAACATTCTCTGCTTTGCTCTGCGGGTGCCAGAAATTGTGTCTGCGACGCGTTAGTTTGTGTTAGGTCGCGTTTGGTTGTGTTACGTTTCGTTAAGTTAGGGAAGGACATCTTTGACTTTTGTGCTATACACTAATATTCGGTGGATTTCTGCGCTCCACGTTGCTCTCCTATTCGCTACTCGAATCTGGGGTAGCCAGCAATGGCGGTTGTGGCACGATACGTTGTGTTTAGTTACGTTTGGTTAGGTCACCGTCGGCTATGTTAGGAAGTGGTAGCTTCGTCTTTTGTGCTAGACGCTGCTATTCGGCGTATTTCAACGCTCTACAGTGCTCTAATGTGTTCGGCTTGGCACTGAGAAACCCAGTAATAGTGGCCTCGGCAAGTTATGTTGAGTTATGTTACGCTCGGTTGGGTTATGGTAGCTAGGTTTATGTCAGGATAACTTTGACTTTCATGGTATACGCTTCTATTCGGTGGATTTCTACGCTCTACTGTGCTCTACTGCAATCTGTTCGACTCTGAGGATGCCAGCAATGGTGGTCGCGGTGCGATAAGGTGAGTAATTTCGTTTGGTGTGTTACGCTTGGATAGGTTAGGAGAGGGTAGCATTGACCATTGTGGTATACACCGCTATTCGGTGGATTCCTGCGATCCACAGTGCCCTAATTTACTCTGTCCGACTCTGGGGAGGCCAGTAATAGTGGTCTCGGCACGTTTGGTTGGGTTATGCTACGTTTGGTTGTGTTACGTTAGTTTGGGTTTGATTGGGATATGTTCGACTTACGTAGTATACACTGTTGTACCGTGGATTTCTGCGATCAACTGTACTCTAGTGTGTTCTGCTTGTCCTTGGTGAGGCCAGCAGTAGTGGTCTCGTCACGTTAGACTGAGTAATGACACGTTTGGTTATGTTTGGTTTGGACAAGTTAGAATGGGACAGCTTACACTTATGTGATATACACTGCTCTTCGCTAGATACGTGTACCCTGCACTGCTCCACTTATATCTGCCCGACTGTCGTGAGTGGGGCAATAGTGGCAGCAGCATGTTGTGTTCAGTTAGAATACGTATGGTTACGTAAGGTTAGGATGCGTTGGGTTAGGATATCTTCGACATTTGTGCTACGCGCTGCCATCCTATTGACTCCTGCTCTCTACTGTGCGCTACCACACTCTGCTTGTGTCTGGGGACGCCAGGAATAGTGGTCGCGGCAAGTTGGGATGATCTGCGCTTCGTCCGGTCAGGCTAGGTTTGGCTATGTTTGGACGGGACAGCTTTGACTTTTGTACCTTATACAGCTGTTCCGTGGCTTTCTGCACTCTACCACCTCTAGTATATTCTGCATAGCACTGGGGAGGCCAGCATTTGTGCACGCTAGGTTTAGTTATGTTGCGTTTGGTTATGTTAGGACAGGATATCAACGACTTTTCTAACATACACTGCTATTCCGTGAATCTTTGCGCTCTACATTGCCCTACCGTACTCTGCTCGAGGGGGGGGGGGGGGGGATTAGGATATGTTAGCATGTGTTGTATATAGATAGATATGAGTTTTCTGCTGTGCACTGCATTTCTGTGGACCTATGAGCCCTATTTTCCTTTAATATGTTCTGCTCGACTCTGGGGATTCCAGCAATTGCGGGCGGGGTAAGTTAGGTTTTGCTATGTTGCGTTTGGTTATGCTATGATTGGATATATTAGGATAGGGTAGCTTCGACTTACGTGCTGCACACTGCTATACGGTGGCCTTCTGCGCTGCAGTGTGCTCTACTGTGTTCTGCTTGTCTTTGTGATGGCCGGCCAAAGTGGTTTCGTCATGCTAGGGTGAGTTAGGTTACGTACGGTTACGTTACGTTTGGCTAGGTTAGGATACTCTGCTTTGCCTTTTGTGCTATACACCGTTATTCGGTGGGTCTCCGCGCTGTAATGTGCTACAGTATTCCCTGCTTCACTCTGTGGTGGCCAGCAACTCTGGTCTCGGCACGTTAGTTTGAGCTATGCTACGTTTGGTTCTGTTACGTTTGGTGAGGTTAGGATATGATAGCTCATAGATTCGTACTATACGCCACTATCCGCGGATTTCTGCGCTCTTCTGCGTTCTATTCTTTCGGCTCGGGACTGTGGGGGCCAACAGTTGTGGTCTTGGCGCGTTAGTTTGTGTTAGTTAATGTTTGGCTAGGTTTGGTTAGGTTAAGCTCGGCCAGGTTCACATAGACTTTCGTGCTGTACACTGCTGTTCGGAGAATTTCTGTGCTCAACATTGCTCTACTATACTCTGCTCGGCCCTGGGGAGGCGAGCAATAGAGGTCGTGGCACGTTAGGTTGAGATAGGTATGTTTGGTTATGTCAGGATGGGTTTCGTTTTGGTTGGGATGACTCTGACTTTCGTGCTGTACACTGCTTCTGGGTGGATTCCTGTGACCCACAGTGCTCTAATATATTCTGCTTGGTTCCGGGGATGCCAGCAGTAGTTTCCTCGGTACGTTAGGTTGAGTTTATGTACGTTCGCTTATGTTACGTATGGTTAGGTTAGGATAGAACAGCTTAAACTATGTTAAGTTGGGTTATGCTAAGTTTAGTTAGGTTAGGTTAGGTCTGGTTAAGTCAGGATATCTGCGACTATTGTGCTATACTCTGCCATTCGATTCATTTCTGCGCACAAAATTGCTCTACTATACTCTGCTTGATTCAGAGGAGGCGAGCAATGGTGGTCTTGGCACGTAATGTCGAGATATGTTACGTTTGGTTATGTTAGGTTAGATAATGTTTGGTTAAGATAGCTTTGACTCTCCTGCTATACACTTTCATTCGGTTTATTTTTGTGATCAACTGTGCTCTACCGTATCCAGCTTCGCTATGGGGAGGCCAGGGGCAGTGGTCGCTGCTAGTTATTTTGAGATATTGTACGTTCGGTTAGGTTAGGCTAGGTCAGCTTAAGCTACGGTATCTGCGACTTTTGTGCTATTCACAGCAATGGGATTGATTTCAGAGCAATACTGTGCCCTTTTAAATTCTGCTTGTCTCCGCGGAGGCCAGCGGTAGTGGTCCCGGCGTGTTACCCTGTGTTAGGCTCAGTCTGGGTGTGTTACGTTTGGCTAGGTTAGAAAATGCTACTTTGACTTTTGGGTTGTACATTGATATTCAGTGGATTCCTGCGATGCAATGCGCCCTTATGTGCTCTGCTTGGCACTGGGTGGGCCAAGAGCAGCGGTCGCGGCACGCTATACTGAGCAATGCTACACTTCGATAGGTTTGGTTAGGTCAGGCTACGTTTGGGTATCTACGGCTTTTTTTGATATTCACTGCAATGTGGTGATTTGTGCGCACTTCTGTGCCCTATCATACTCTGCTCGACACTGGGGTTGCGAGCACTAGTGGCCGTGGCACGTTAGGTTCGAGATATTTTACGTTCCGTTAGGTTAGGTTAGGTTAGGTTAGGTTGAGTTTGGTTAAGGAGGCTTCGACTTTCGAGCTACACACTGTTATTCGGTGTATTTCTGTAATCTACTGTGCTCTACCACATTCTACTTGGTTATGGGGAGGCCAGCAGGTGTAGTCGCTGCAAGTTAGATTGAGATATGCTACATTCGGTTAGGTAAGGATAGGATATTTTGTCCTATGGTATCCACCGCACTTGCGTTAATCACTACATTGCTGCGTATATCAGCGCTGTACTGTGCTCTGGTAAATTCTGTTTGTTCCAGTGGAGGCCAGCAATAGCGGTCCCGTCGTGTTAGGTTGCGTTATGCCCCGTTCTAGTGTGCTACTTTCTGCTAGGTTAAGATATGCTACTTTGACTTTTGAATTTTACGCTGCCATTCCGCGTATCTCTGAGCTCTAATGTGCTCTTGTAGGCTCCGCTTGGCTTCACGGCGGCCAGCGATATTGTTCTCGACACGTTATGTTGAGCAGGGTTACGTTTCGTTAGGCTATGTTAGGAAGGCTCGGTCAGGATTTCTACGACTTCTGTGCTATAATCTGCTATTCAGTGGATTTCTGCCCTCCACAGTGCCCTACTCTACTCAGCTCGAATCTTGGGAGGCGAGCGATAGTAGTCGTGACACGTCAGGTTGTGTTAGGATTATTTCGGGTAGTTTAGACTAGGTTAAGTTTGGTTGGGGTACCCGTGACTTTCGTGGTATAAAATGTTGTTAGGTGGATTTCTGTGATCTACAATGATCTACTACATTCTGCTTGTCCCTAGGAAGGACAGGGGCAGCGGTCACAACACGTTGCCTCGGGATATACCACGCTTGGTTTGTTAAGTTAAGTCAGGACAGGTTTGGATATCATCGACTTATGCGCCCTTCACTGCAATGCGGCGGGTTTCAGCGATCTACTGTGCGCTAGTACATACTGCTTGTCTCCGTGGTGGGTAGCAATGTTGGGCTCGTCACGTTGGGTAGCGTTAGGCTACGTTTAGGTATGTCACGCTTGGCTAGGTTAGGATAGTCTACTTCGACTTTCGTGCTTCATACTGCTTTTCGGCGTATTTCTGTGACCTACTGCGCTCTACTACTTTCTGCCTTGCACCGTGGAGGCCAGGAGCGGTAGTCCCGGCACGTAATTTTGGGTTAGGCAGCGTTTGGTTTGGATAGATTAGGCCAGGTTATGTTATGATAGCTACGGTTCTTGTGCTATTCCCTGTAACGCGGTGGATTTCAGAGCCCTACTGTGCTCCAGTACATTCTGTTGGTTCCTGTGGAGGGCAGAAACTGTGGCCTCGTCATGTTAGGTTGGGTTAGGGCGCGTTTGGATATGCTACGCTTGACTAGGTCAGGATATGCTACAGTGACATTTGTGCTATCCACTATTATTCGGGGGATTTCGGCACTCAAATGTGCCGCCTCGTTATATTTCGCTTCACTACGTTTGGTTAGGTTAGGTTATGTTAAGCTCGTCCATGAAACTTTGACTTTCGTGCTGCTCACTGCCATTCGGAGTATTACTGCACTGTACTGCGCTCTACAATATTACGCTTAGACCTGGGAATGTCAGCAAAATTTGTCTCGGCACGCTAGGTTGAGTTGGGTTACGTTTGGTACGTTTAGGTTGTGTTAATTTCGGTAACGGTATCTTCGACTTTCGTGCTATGCACTGTTGTTCGGCCGACTTATGCGCTGGACTGCGGTCTACTACATTCTGCTTGGCCCTGGGGAGGCCAGCAGTAGTGTCCGCGGCACGTTGTGTTGAGGTAGGCTACGCTTGGTTAGTTTACGTTAGATTGGGCTTGGTCTGGATATATACGACTTTTGTGCGATACACTGCGTTTCTATGGACTTCTGCGTCTTACTCTCCTCTAGAAAGTTCTGGTCGTCTCTGTGGAGGCCAGCTATGATGGTCGGGGTACGTTAGGTTGAACAATGTTACGTCATCTTATATTATGGTGCGATATATTAAGATAGGGTAGGTTTAACTTTTGTGCTATAAACTGCTATTCTGAGGATTCTTGCGCTCCACATTGCACTACTATACTCTGCGCGACTTTGGGGATACGAGCAATAGTGGACGCGGCACGTTAGGTTGATCTATGTTACGATTGGTTAGTTCAGGTTATGTCAGGTTATGTTAGAATATCTTCGACCTTTGTGCTATTCACGGTAATGAGGAGAATTTCTGCAGTCTACTGCTCCCTAGTACATGCTGCTTTTCTCTGTGGAGGACAGCAATGGTGTTCTCGGCGCGTTAGTTTGGGTAAGGTTTCGTCTCATTAGCTTAGGTCTTGGTGGCTCGGTTAGGATTTCTTTGACTTTTGCGTCATTAGCTGCAAATCGGTGGCTTCCAGCACCCTACATTCCTCTACTATACTCTGCTAGACTCTGGAGAGGCGAGCAATAGTGGTCGTGCCATGTCAGGCTAAGTTTAGTTAGGTTTGGTTAGGTTACGTTAGCTTGGGTTAGGTCTGGATAGATGTGAATTTTGTGCTATGCACTGCATTTCTGTGGACTTCTGCGCCCTACTGTCCTCTAGTATGTTCTGCTTGACCCTGTGGAGCCCAGCAATGGTTGCCGGGGTACCTTTGGTTGATCTATGCTACGTTTGGTTTTGTTAAGCTTCTATATTTTTGGATATTTTAGCTTTCACCTTTGTGCCATAGACTGCTATTCGGCGGACTTCTGCGCTCCAGTGCCCTCTACAATATTCTACTTGGCCCTGGGTAGGCCAGCTATAGTGGTCGCGGCACGTTAGGTTGTGACGTGTTACGATTGGTTAGGTTAGTTTTGGCTATGTTTGGTTAGGGTAATATCGACTTGCGGGATATACACCGCTACTCGGTTCGTTTCTGTGATCTACTATGCTCTAGTACTTTCTGCTTGTATCTGGGGAGGCCAGGAACAGAGGTCGCGGCACCTTGCGTTGAGCTATGCTAGGCTTGGTAGGTTAGGTTAGGTCAGGTCAGGTTTGGGTATCTTCGACTTTTGTGCTATTCACTGCAGTTCGGTGGACTTCTGCGCTATACTCTGCTCTGGTAAATTTGAATGTTTCTGTGGAGGCGAGCAGTAGCGGTCCCGGCGTGTTAGGTTGTGTTAGACTACGTCTGTGTGTGTTACGTTTGGCTCGGATAGGATACGCTACTTCGGCTTTTGCGTTCTACACTGCTATTCGGAGGATTCCTGCGCTCTAGTGTGCTCTGGTATGCTCTGCTTGGCTCTACGAAGGACACCAATGGCGGTTGCTGCACGTTGTGTTGAGATAGACTACGTTTGGTTAGGTTAGGTTAGGTCAGGTTAGGTTGGGATATATTTGGCTTTTGTGCTAATACACAGGAATTCGGTGTCTTTCTGCGATTAACATTGTGCAAATATACTCTGCTCGACTCAGGGGTGGCAAGCAATTGTGGTCGTGGCACGTTACGTTGGGACATGTTACGCTTGGTTAGGTTATATTAGGTTATATTTGGAAAGGAGGGCATTGACTTTCGTGCTATAAACTGTTATACGGTGGACTTCTGCGATATACTGTGCTCTACTACAATAGGCTGGTCTCTGTGTGGGAGGGGGGGGCATCAGCAGTGGACGCGGCACGTCATGTTGTGCTATGCTTCGTCCTTTTAGGTTTGGTTAGGTCTGATTAGGTCTAGATATCTTCGACTTATGTGCTATACGCTGCTACTCGGTGGATTTCTGCGCTCTACGTTGCTGTACTATACTCTGCTCGAATCCGAGGATGCGGGGAATACTGGCCACAGCACGCTAGGCTGAGTTATGTTTCGATTGGTTAAGCCAGGTTAGACTTCGTTTGGTTAGTGAAGCTTCCACTTTCGTGTTATACACTGACGTTCGGTGGATTTCTGCGATCTGATGTGCTCTGCTACATTCTGCCTTGCTCCGGTGCGGCTAGAAGCAGTGGTCGCTGCACATTATGTGGAGTTGTGCTGCGTTTTGTAAGGTTACGTTAGGGCAGGTTATGCTAGGATGTCTACGGCTTTTGTGCTATCCACCGAAATGCGGTGGATTTCTGCGCAATACTTTGCTCTGGTTCATTCTACTTGTTTCTGTGGACGCGAGCAATCGTGGTCTCGTCGAGTTAGGTAGAGCTATGTCACGTATGGACATGCCACGGTTGTCTAGGTTAGGATACGCTCCATAGACTTCTGTGACTTACACTGCTTTTCGGTGCATTTCTGTGATCTACTGTGCTCTACTACAATCTGCTTTGCTCCAGAGAGACCAGTGTCAGTGGTCGCGGCACGATATGTTGGGTTATGCTGCGTTGTGTTAGGTTGGATTTTGTCAGGGTAGGCTAGGACATCTACGGCTTCTGTGCTGTTCTCTGCAATGCTGTGGATTTATGAGCTCTACTGCTCCCTAGTACATTCTGCTTGTCTCCGTGGAGGCTAGCAGTAGTGGTCTCGTCGTATTAGGTTGAGTTACGCAACGTTTGTATACGCCACGTTTGACTAGGTTAGAATATACTAAACTGACTTTGGAGCTATTCACTGCTATTCGGTGGATTTCTTCTATCTAATGCGCTCTAATATGCTCGTCATGGCTCTGGGCTGATAGCAATATTGGTCTCGTCACGTTATGTTTGTATACACTATGTTTGGTTAGGTTAGGTGGGGACATGCCCTGCTGGATATGCCTTACTTTTGTGCTATTCGCCCCAACTGCGGATATCTGCGCTTTGCTGTGTCCTAATACTTACTGGTTGGGCCAGCAGTAGTGGCCGCGGCACGTTGTGTTGAGGTAGGCTTCCTTTGGATAGGTTACGTTAGATTGGGTTAGGTCTGAATAGATAAGACTTTTGTGCGATGCACTGCGTTTCTATGTACTTCTGCGCCTTACTGTCCTCTAGCAACTTCTGCTCGCCTCTGTGGAGGCCAGCAATGGTGGTCGGGGTACGTTGGGTTGCGCAATGTTACGTCTGGCTACATTGAGGTTGGATATATTAGGATATTATAGATTTGACTTTTGTGCTATGCTCTGCTACCTGCAGATTTCTGAGCTATACTCTGATCTAATATCCTCTGCTTGGCTCTCGGGACTCCACCGATAGTGATCTCGGCATATTATGTTGCGCCACGATACGCTAGGGTAGGTTAGGTTATGTCAAGCTCGGCCAGATTATGTTTGACTTTCGCGCTATGCACTGCTTTTCGGAGGATTTCTGAACTCGAATGTGCTCTACTGTATCCTGGCTGGTCCTGTGGAGGCCAGCAGTAGTCGCGGCACGTTATGTTGAGTTAGGCTACGTTTGATTGCGTTATTTTGGGCTATGTTTTGCTAGGGTGTCGCCGAT
>NW_016912894.1:0-235 GCF_001483705.2 Eufriesea mexicana
CTATAGCTTGGCAATGCCAATAGCATGCCAACAGAATCTTTCCTCCGGATTTATGGGAGAAAGTTATCTCACCACAATATTAGTCAAAAATGTTAATAAACTTGAACTTTCCAGCCAGATTCTACAGCATTGCAATGGTTATAGCTTGCCAATATAATCCTTCCTCCTTGTTTATGCAAGAAAGTTGGCTCACTACGATATTAGTCAAAAATGTCAATAAAATTGTATTATCCAG
>NW_016912894.1:3122-3578 GCF_001483705.2 Eufriesea mexicana
CCAAACAGATACTATAGCATTGCAATGGCTATTGTTTGCCAATAGAACATTTCCTCCTTATTTATGAATGAAAGCTTGCTCCCCACGATATTAACCGACAATGTCAATAAAATTGAACTTTCCAACAACATTCTATACCATTGCAATGTCTATAGCACACCAATAGAACCTAAACACTTTATTTATGCAAGAAAGGTAGCCCACCACGATATTAGCCGAAACTGTCAATAAAATTGATCTTTCCAGGCTGATTCCAGTTCACTGCGATGGCTATAGCACGCCAGTAGAATCTTTCCTCCTTATTTATGCAAGATAGATAGGTCACCACGATATTAGTCGAAAATGTCAATAAAATTCGACCTGCCAGGCACATTCCATATAATTGCAATGGTTATAGCTTGCCAATATAATCTTTCCTCCTTATATATGGAAAAAAGTTAGCTCACCACGATATTT
>NW_016912894.1:7228-10045 GCF_001483705.2 Eufriesea mexicana
GATTTATGGGAGAAAGATAGCTCTCCACGATATTAATGGAAAATGTCAATAGAATTGAACATTACAGCCAGATTCTATAGCATTGCAATGGCAATAGTACGTCAATAGAATCTTTCCTCGTTATTTATGGAAGAAAGTTATCTCACCACAATATTAGTCAAAAATGTTTATAAACTTGAACTTTCCAGCCAGATTCTATAGCATTGCAATGGTTATAGCTTGCCAATATAATCCTTCCTCCTTGTTTATGCAAGAAAGTTGGCTCACTACGATATTAGTCAAAAATGTCAATAAAATTGTATTATCCAGACAGATACTTCAGCATTGCGGTGGCTATAGCACTCCAAAAGGATTTTTCCTCCTTAGGTATGCAAGGAAGGTAGCTCGCCGCGGTATTAGTCGAAGATGTCAATAAAATTGAATTTTCCAGGACGATTGTATAGCATTGCAATGCCTACAGCACGCCAATAGAATCTATCCTCCATATTCATGCAAGAAAGTTAGCTCACCACGATATTAATCGAATATGACAATAAAATTGAATTTTCCAAACAGATACTATAACATTGCAATGGTTAGAATTTACCAATATAATCTTTCCTCCTTATTTATGCAAGAAAGATAGCCCACCACGCTATTAGTCGAAACTGTCAATAAAATTGAACTTTCCAGCCTGATTCCAGTGCATTGCAATGGCTATACCACGCCAATAGAATCTTTCCACCTTGTTTATGCAAGATAGTTTGCTCTCCACAATATTTGTCAAAAATGTCTATAAAATTGAGTTTTTCAGCTATATTCTACTGCATTGCAATGGCTATAGCAATCCAGAAGGATATTCCCAACATACTTAGGGTAGGATGTTTGCTGACCACGATA
This sequence comes from Eufriesea mexicana, assembly GCF_001483705.2. Taxonomy (NCBI): domain Eukaryota; kingdom Metazoa; phylum Arthropoda; class Insecta; order Hymenoptera; family Apidae; genus Eufriesea; species Eufriesea mexicana. Next base: position 8,108 of record NW_016912894.1, read on the forward strand.
TTAGTAGAAAATGACAATAAAATTGAATATTCCAGGACGATTCGATAGCATTGCAGCGCCTACAGCACGCCAATAGAATCTTTTATCCTTATTTATGCAAGAAAGGCAGGTCACCACAATATTAGAAGAAAATGTCAAAAAAATTGAATTTTCCAGCAATATTCTATTGCATTGCAATGCCTATAGCATGCCAACAGAATGTTTCCTTCTGATTTATGGAAGAAAGTTGCCTCACCACCATATTAGACGAAAATGTCAATAAAATTGATTTTTACATCCAGATTCTTTGGCATTGCAATGGCAATATCACGCCATTAGAATCTTTCCCCTTATTTACGCATGAAAGATAGCTAACCACGATACTAGTCGAGAATGTCAATAAAATTGAAACTGCCAGGCACATTCTATATGATTGCAATGGTTATACCAAGCCAAAAGAATCTTTCCTCCTTATTTATGCAAGATAGTTAGCTCTCCACGATATTTGTCATAAATGTCAATGAAATTGAGTCCTCCAGCTAGATTCTACTGCATTGCAATGCCTATAACAATCCAGAAGTATCTTTCCACCTTACTTAGGGAAGGATGTTTGCTCTCCACGATATTAGCAAAAAATGTCAAGAAATTGAATTTTCCAGCAAGATTCTATAGCTTTGCAATGCATATGGCATGCCAACAGAATCTTTCCACCTGATTTATGGAAGAAAGATGGCTCACCACGATATTAATCGAAAATGTCAATAAAATTGGACTTTACAGCCAGATTCTATAGCATTGCAATGGCAATAGAACGCCAATAGAATCTTTCCACCTTATTCATGCAAGAAAGTTAGCTCACCACGATATTAATCGAAAATGACAATAAAATTGAATTTTCCAACCAGATACTATAACATTGCAATGGTTATAGTTTACCAATATAATCTTTCCTCCTTGTTTATGCAAGAATGTTAGCTCACCACGATATTAGTCGAAAATGGCAATGAAATTGAACTTTCCAGCCAGATTCTATAGCATTGCAATGGTTACAGCTTGCCAATATAATCTCTCCTCCTTGTTTATCCAAGATAGGTGGCTCATTACGATATTAGTAGAAAATGTCAATTAAATTGAACTCTCCAGCCAGATTCTGTAGCATTGCAATGGTTATAGCTTGCCAATAGAATCTTTCCTCCTTATTTATGCAAGGAAGTTGGCTCACCACGATATTAGTCGAAAATGTCAATAAAATAGAACTTTACAGCCAGATTTTATTGCATTGCAATGGCAATAGCACGCCAATAGAATCTTTTCCCCTTGTTTATGGAAGAAAGTTAGCTCACCACAATATTAGTCAAAAATGTCAATAAAATTGATTTTTCCAGACAGATACTTCTGCATTGCGGTTGCTGTAGCACTCCAAAAGGATTTTTCCTCCTTAGGTATGCAAGGAAGATAGCTCACCTCTGTATTAGTCGAAAATGTCAATAAAATTGAATTTTCCTGGACGATTGTATGGCATTGCAATGTCTACAGCACGCCAATAGAATCTTTCCTCCTTATTCATGCAAGAAAGTTAATTCACCAAGATATTAGACGAAAATGTCAATGAAATTGAATTTTCCGGCCTGATTCTACAGCATTGCAATGGCTACAGCACGCCAAAATGATCTTTCCGCCATGTTTATGCAAGAAAGTTAGCTCACCCCGATATAAGTCGAAAGTGTCAATAAAACTGAACTTTACAGCCAGATTCAATAGCATTGCAATGGTTATAGCTTGCCAATAGAATCTTTCCTCCTTATTTATGCAAGAAAGCTAGCTCAATTCGATATTAGACGAAAATGTCAACAAAATTGAATCTCCCAGGCACACTCTATATTATTGCAAAGGCTACAGCACGCCAGAAGAATCTTTCCTCCTTACTTATGCATGAAAGGCAGCTCATCACAATATTAG
>NW_016912894.1:10713-11925 GCF_001483705.2 Eufriesea mexicana
CTCCTTATTTATGCAAGAAAGGTAGCGCACCAGAGTGTTATTCGAAAATGTCAATAAAATTGAATTTTCCAGCCAGATTCTATAGCATTGCAATGGTTATAGCTTGCCAATATTATCTTTCCTCCTTGTTTATGCAAGAAAGTTAGCCCACATCGATATTTGTCGAAAATGTCATAAGAATTGAACTTTCCAGTCAGATTCTATAGCATTGCAATGGCAATAGCACGCCAATAGAATCTTTCCCCCTTATTTATGCAAGAAAGTTAGCTCACCTCGGTATTAGTCGAAAATGACAATAAAATTGAATCCGCCAGGCACATTCTATATCATTGCAATGGCTATAGCACGCCAGTAGAACCTTTCCTCCTTATTTATGCAAGAAAGGCAGCGCACCACAATATTAGCAGAAGATGTCTATAAAAGTGAGTTCTCCAACCAGATTCTGCAGCATTTCAGCAGCTATAGCACGCCAATAGAATAATTCATCCTTGTTTACGAAAGAAAGGAAGCTCACCACGATATTAGACGAAAATGTCTGGAAAATTGAATTTTCCAGCCAGATTCCAGAGCATGGCAACGGCTAGAGCACGCCAATAGAATCCTTCCTCCATGTTTATGCAAGAAAGTTAGCTCTCCACGATATTTGTCAAGAATGTCAATAAAATTGAATTTTCCAGGCAGATTCTAATCCATAGCAATGGCTATAGCACTCCAGAAGGATCTCTCCTCCTTACCTAGGGAAGGAAGTTAGATCACCACGATATTAGTCGAAACTGTCAATAATATTGAACTTTCCAGCAAGATTATATAGCATTGCAGAGCCTATAGCACGCCAATAGAATCTTTCCTCTTATTTATGCGAGAAATGTAACTCACCACGATATTAGCCCAAAATGTCAATAAAATTGAATTACCCAACCACATTCAATATCATTGCAATGTCTATAGCATGCCAATAGAATCTAAACTCCTTATTGATGCAAGAAAGATAGCTCACTGCGGTATTAGTCGAAAATGTCAATAGAATTGAACTTTCCAGTCAGATTCTAGAGCATTGCAATGGCTATAGCACGCCAGTAGAAGATTTCCACCTTATTTATGCAAGAAAGGCAGCTCACCACAGTATTAGTCGAAGACGACAATAAAATAGAATTCTCCAGCCAGATTCTACAGCATTTCAGCGGCTATAGCACTCCAGAAGGATCTTTCCTC
>NW_016912895.1:0-1096 GCF_001483705.2 Eufriesea mexicana
TGCTCTGCTTCCTCAACCGTGCTCGCCAGGCGGTCTTCACGGTCAGACGGACCGTTCGCCTCAAGGAAGCGGCCCCATCTTCAGGAGCACCGTCGCCGCGCCGGCGGAGGAGTCCGTAGATACGGGCTTCCCCGCCGCAGGCAGTTCGAACGGCGGGACACCCGCCAGGAATACCGCGGCTTCGTGGGAAATTATGCAGCAGCCACGCACTTCCACGTTCGCCGTCCTGCGAGCGACACTCCGGAGAATCGTCCGACTGCGCGGACCAGCGACCAGGTCGCTCGCCCAGATCGGAGTCCCGTAAAGGGCCACCGAGCGAACGACTCCCGTGTAGAGGCGGCGCACCGTCCCGTATGGCCCATCCAGGATGGGGTGCAGGACTTGCAGACGTGGTTCCAGCGCGAGAAGATGATCGTCGATCCTCCAGTGGTCATCCAGGAAGAGACTGGGATATTCCATCCGGTCCCGAACATCGACCACGACGCTACACTTGCGCATACGTGGCTGGGGCGGCTTCCACCAGGACAGACGGCAAAACCACATTGCCTCGGTCTTCTCGGGCGAGATGCTCAGCCCCATCCGCCGGATGCTGCTCGCGACGAGGGCTTCGCCGCTTTCCGCATGGCCTCCTCCCAACCTGACCCGTCGGCAATCACGAGCACGTCGTCCGCGTAACACGTCAGGATCTGACCGTGGGGGAGGGGAGTGCGCAACACGGCGTCGTCCGCGAGACCCGTAGGATCGGCCCGAGTACCGATCCCTGTAGAACACGGCAGTTCGCCGCCCGCGCGACGGTCGGGTACCGTCCAGGATACTCGTTCGAGCGCTCCGCGAAACATTCGCTAATCACCGCCATTATGTGTTGGGTATCCCTATCGTACAGCAGACCATATCGGACGGCCTGTTGAAGGCGTTGTCGATATCAACGCCGACCGACAGCACCACACCGCCCCGGTCAACGGCAGCCACCGACATGTTACGAACTCGCTAAATCATGTTCATCGTCGACCGACCCTGCCGGAATCCGAACATTATATCAACGCCGACCGACAGCACCACACCGCCCCGGTCAACGGCAGCCACCGACATGTTACGA
>NW_016912896.1:0-641 GCF_001483705.2 Eufriesea mexicana
CCAAACGTAAAATAACTCAAACTGTCGTGCCGAGGCCACAATACCTGGTCCTGCCAGAGCCGAACGGAACATATCAGAACGTAGTAAAGCGCGGAAATCCGCCGTATAGCAGTGTAAAGCGTAAAAATCAGAGCTACCTTCGCCTAACCTTCCGAAACATAGCATGACCAAACGTAGCCTAACCGAACCTGACGTGCCTATGTCACTAATGCTGGCCTCACTATAGCCAAGCGGAACATATTAGAGCACAGTAGGTCGAAGATGTTCACCGAAAAACAGTATGTAGCACAAAAGTCAAATGTGCCAGGTCCTAACCTAACCAATCGTAACACCACCAAACGTAACAAAACTCAGCTAAACTTGCCGCCACCACTATTACTGGCCTCGCCAGAGCAAAGCAGAACATATTAGAGGGCAGTAGGGTGCAGAATTCCATGGAATCGCAGCGTGCAGCAGAAAAGTCAAAGGTAACCGAACCAAACCCAAACCAACATAACCTAACCTAACGTAGCAGAGCACAACGTAACGTGCCGCGACCACAATTGCTGGCCTACACAGGGTCTAGCAGATTAGAGTATAGCACAGTAGAGGGCAGGAATCCACCGAATGGCAGTGTATAACACAAAAGTCTAATCTGCCCA
>NW_016912897.1:0-901 GCF_001483705.2 Eufriesea mexicana
ACTTGCCATTGGTTGAAGACGTTAGACGACCTATTCACCAAGCTATAACAGATTATATATTTTTTTATAGACCTATTCTCTGGATAGTAGATGGCTGTACTTGCCATTGGATTGAAGGCGCTAGGCGATCTATTCACCAAGCTATAACAGGTCTTAGATTTTGAATAGACCTGTTATCTGGCAAGCAGATGGCTGTACTTGCCATCGGATTGAAGGCGTTATGCGATATATTCACCAAGCTATAACAGATTAGAGATTTTGAGTAGACCTATTCTCTGGCAAGTAGATGGCTGTACTTGCCATTGGATTGAAGGCGTTAGGCGACCTATTCACCAAGCTATAACAGATTATAGATTTTGAATACACCAAAGTGGCTGCCTGTACTTGCCATTGGATTGAAGGCGTTAGGCGATCTATTCACCATGCTATAACAGATTATAGATATCGAACAGACCTATTCCCTGGAAAGTACATGGCTGTACTTGCCATTGTATTGAATGCGTTGGGCGACCCATTCACCAAGCTAAAACGTCTTATAGATTTCGTATAGACCAATTCTCTGGCAAGGAGATGGCTGTTCTTGCCATTGGTTGAAGGCGTTAGGCGATCTATTCTGCAAGCTATAACAGATTATTGACTTTGGATAAACTTATTCTCTGGCAAGTATCTGGCTGTACTTGCAATTGGATTGCAGGCGATAGGCGATCTAATCACCAAGCTATGACAGGATATAGGTTTTGAATATACTCAATCTCTGGCGAGTTGATGGCTGTACTTGCTACTGGATTGAAGGCGTTAGGCGATCTATTCACAATGCTATACCAGCCTATAGATTTTCAATAGACCTATTCCCTGGCAAGTAGATGGCTGTACTTGCCATCGGATTGAAGGCGTTAGGCGA
>NW_016912898.1:0-1772 GCF_001483705.2 Eufriesea mexicana
CGTGGTATAAACTGTTGTAAGGCGGATTTCTGCTCACTGCTGGACTCTACTACATTCTGGCTGTTCCTGGGTAGTCCAGCACTAGTGATCGCTGCACATTATGTTGAGCTAGGCTACTTTTGGTTAGCTTACGTTGGTTTGGATTAGGTTTGGGTATTTTCGACCTTTCTGCCATATTCTGCGATTCTATGGATTTTTGCGCTCTGCGGTGCTCTAATATGTTCTGCTCCCGTATGGGGAGGCGAGATCTAGTGGCCACCGCGCGTAAGGTTGAGCTATGCTACGTTTCATCAAATTAAGTTTGGATGTATTAGGAAATGTTGACATTGACTTTCGTTCTACACTACGATGTTCGGTGGATATCTGTCCTGCGGTGTGCTCTAGCATTCTCTGCTTGTCTCTGGTGAGGCCAGCAATAGCGGTCTCTGCACGTCACGTTAATATGTGCTACGGCTGGTTAGTTTGCGTTATATCAGGTAAGGTTCGGGTGTCTTTGACTTTTTTGCTATACACAGTATTGCTTTGTGTTTCTGCGCTCCACTGTGCCCTATTATATTCTGCTTGGCCCTGGGGTGGCCACCAGTGGTGGTTTCGGAACGTTAAGTTGAGTTAGGCTTCGTTTGGCTGGGTTAGGCTATGATAGGTTAGGTTAGGATATCTTTGACTTTTGTGCTTTGCACCACATTCCGGAGGATATCTGCGCTCTCCTGCGCTCTACTATATTGTGCTTTGCTCTGGTGAGGTCAACAATAGTGGCGTAGGCAGGTTACGTTCAGTTATGCTGCGTTAGATTATGTTACGTTTGGTTAGGTTACGACAGGGTTAGTTCGACCTTTGCTCTATAAACTTCTGTTCGTACGATATCTGCACTCTGCATTGCGACACTAGCCTCTGCTTGTCATTGGGGAGGCCAGTAATAGTGGTCGTGGCACGATCCCACGTCCTATGTTACGTTTCATTTGGATACGGTAGGACATGTTTCGCTAGAATGGCTTTGACATTTGTGCTACGAACTGCTGTTCGGTGGTTACCTGCTCTCCACTGTGCTCTAGTATATTCTGCTTTGATATTGGGAGGTCAGCAATAACTGGTAGGCACGTAAGGTTGAGTTAAGTTATGTTCTGTTTTATTATGCTGGGATAGGCTAGGCTAGGCAAGGATATATATGACTTTTGTGCTGGAAACTGCCATTCTGTGTTCCTCTACGCTACACTGTCCCTCATATGCCCTGTTTGGCGATGGGGAGCCCAATAATAGTTGGCTAGGCACGTTAGGTTCGGCTAGGTTACGCTTTGTTTGGTTAGGCTAGGTCACGTTGTGTTAGGTTATCGCTTACTTTTCTCCTTTACAGTTAAATGCGGCGGATATCTGCCTTCTACTGTGCTCTAGTATATTCAGCTTGGCTCTGGGGAGGTCAGCAATTGTGGCGTAGGGACGTTAGTTTGAGTTATGTAACGTTTGGTTATGTCACGTTCGGCTATGTGCGGATAGGATTTCTATGACTTTTGCGCTATACACTGCTGTTCCGAGGATTTATGCGCTTTCCGTTGCTCTAATATACCCTGCTCGACTCTGGGGAGACAAGCAACAGTGGTCTCGGTACGTTAGGTTAAGTTAGGCTACGTTCGCTTATATTACACTTCGATACGCTATTTATAGGCTTTTGTGCAATAGACTGCTGTTAGTTGCACTTCTGCACTCTACACAGCTCTACTAAATTGTGCTTCGCCCTGGACATTCCAGCAATATTGGCCGCGGCTGGCTACACTGAG
>NW_016912899.1:0-412 GCF_001483705.2 Eufriesea mexicana
CGACCGAATAGCAGTGTATAGCACAAAAGTCAAAGCTAACCCAACCAATCCTACCCAAGCCTAGCCTAAGCGAACTGAACATCACACAACGTAAGCTGACGCGACCAGATTTCCTAGCGTCCCCAGACACAAGCATAGTGTGGCAGCGCTCAGTATACGGCAGAGTTCCACAGAATATCGGAGTGTAGCACAACAGTTAATTCTATCGTCTCCTAACCAGACCGAACATAACATAACCGAACGTAACGTAACACAAACTGGTGTGCCGTGAGCGCCATTGCTGGCCTCGCGAGAGCGAAGCAGAGTAAAGCAGAGCAATGTAGGGCGCTGAAATCTGCAGAATAGCAGCATACAGCGCAATAGTTGAAACTGTAACGACCAAACTTACCCAAGCCTTAGCTAACCGAACGTA
>NW_016912900.1:0-785 GCF_001483705.2 Eufriesea mexicana
TTCTATGGATTTCTGCGCTCTATCATGCATAGCTTGGCTCTGGGGAGGCCAGCAATACTGGTCGCGATATGTCAGGTTTAGTTGGATTACGTTTGGTAAGGTTAGGTTAGGTTGGCTTAGGTTAGAGTGGGTTTGACTTCTGCGCCAACACTGCTATTTTACGGACTTCTGCGCTCTACTGTGATCTATCATATTTTGCTTTTCCATGGGGCCGCCTGCAATAGTGGTCGCGGCACATTAGGTTGAGCTATGTTACGTTTGGTTAGGTTAGGTTGGGTTAGGTTTGGCTAGGATATCCTTGACTTCTGTGATATAAACTGCAATGATGTTGATTTCTGATCTCCATCGTGCCCTAGTATATTCTGCTTGGCATTAAGGAGGCCGACAATAGTAGTCTCGGCATGTAAGCTTTAGTTATGCTACGTTTGATTATGATACGTTTGGTTAGGTCGGGAAGGGGTAGCATTGGCTTTTGGGTTATGCACTGCTATTCGGTCAATTTCTGCGTTCTGCTGTGATCTAATATGCTCTGGTGGGCTCTGGGCAGGCCAGAAATAGTGGTCTCGGGAGGCGAGCTTGAGCTAGGTTGCATTTGGTTATGTTAGCTTAGTTTGTGTTAGGTTAGGATGGCTTTGACTTTTCTGCTATACACTGTCGTTGCGTGGACCCCTGCTCTCTATTCTCCTCTAACATGGTCATATTGGTGATGGAGTGGACAGCAGTAGTGGTCTGGAATCGTTTCGTTGGATTAGGGTACGTTTGGTTATGTTACGTTTGGTCAGATT
>NW_016912901.1:0-312 GCF_001483705.2 Eufriesea mexicana
ATGTTTGGATGGATGTATGGATGTATGGATGTGTGGATGTATGGATGTTTGCATGAATGGATGAATGTATGGGTGGATGTATGGATTTAAGAATGTATGGATGTATGCGTGTATGGATGTATGGATGGATGGATGTATGGATGGATGGATGTATTAATGTATGGACGTTTGTACGTAAGGATGTATACATGTATGGCCGTATTTGCGTTATGGTTGGACGGATGTATGTATGCATGGATGTATGTATGTAAGAATATATGGATGTACGGAGGCATGGATGTATCGATGTGTGGGTGGACGAATGGATGGGTG
>NW_016912901.1:341-976 GCF_001483705.2 Eufriesea mexicana
GTATGGATGCTTGTATGGATGAATGGATTGGTGGATGGATGTATGGATGGATAGTTGTATGGATGTATGGACAGATGGATTTATGGATGGGTGGATGTATGAATGTATGGATGGGTTGAGGTATGGATGGGCGGATGTACCTATGTATGAATGTATGGATGTATGTATGTACGGATGTATGGTATTATAGTTGTATGGTTCTGTGGATGTATGAATGTATAGATCGATGGATGTATGGATGGGTAGATGTACGGAAAGGTGGATGTATGAATGAATGTATGTATGGATGAATGGTTGTGTGGATGGACGAATGTATGGATGGATTGTGGTATGGATGGACGGATGTACGGAAGTATGGATTTGTGGATGTGTGGATGTGTGAATGTATGGATGGATGGATGTATGGGTGGATATAAGTATGGATCAATGGATGTATGGGTGGGTGGTTGTATGGCTGGATGGATGTATGGACGGATGTGTGTACGGACGGATGAATGTATGTATTGATGTCCATAAGTTTGGATGGTTGTATGGATGGATTGATGTATGGATGGGCGGATGTACGGATGAAAGGATGTACGGATGAATGGAAGTATGGATGGATTGAGGTATGGATTGATGGATGCATGTATGGA
>NW_016912902.1:0-18793 GCF_001483705.2 Eufriesea mexicana
TGCAATAGAAACTGACAGGAAAGTTCAATTTTATTGAGATTTTCGACTTTTATTGTGGTGAGCTAACCTTCTCGCATAAGTAATCCCTATTGCCATCTTCCCGCATTGACGGAATCGCAGAGGGCAGCGGGTTGACCCTGCTATAGGACGAAGAAACACGTTCCACGGGCTAATCCAAATACCTCCGCCACTGCTTACTGCTATCGTCGATTACTGGAGCGCAACGGAAGTATTTACCGCGCGCTTCCGTTTCTCCTGGTGACAATGGATATAATTAGCTGCGTGATGCGGCCAGCATTTCCATGCTCTCCTGGCGAACGCGCGAGTGACCGTAGATGCACGTCTTCTCGGTTTTGACTTGAATGCATTCGTAATTCGTTTGCGACGGAAACACGAGGAATCGAAGAGATGCTTCGGCGTGCAGGAATATGAGATGTGGCTACAGATTAGATATCGGAAGCATCAGTATGATCTGCCCCGCGTTAAAGGTTCCACCGGTGATATCACCCTTGATATTCTTGCAAATTTTCTTTATCCTATTCCTTCCTATCCTACTGGGTTGCTTGTTATGGGAAGGATTGTTTGTACACGTGACTTGGCTACGTTGCTGCATTTGTAATCCATGAAAATTTTGCTACATCCATTGACGTGTGATGCAATTTGTTATTTTAATTCATTTTTCCTGGTGGATTGAATTTGCTGTTTAAATTGATATCCTAATCGTTGTTTCTAATTCGGTGTTTTAATTATTCCGGGGAAATAACTTGGAATATTGATTAACCAGACAGATTTCATAGATGGTTTGTAGGCGGCTTGAATTATTGCTCAATTTTGTAGTTTTTACTAATGTCGCGTTTATTTATTTATAGACTCAATTGCACGGGATGAACACGTCAGATAGTTACAAGAACGTTGTTACAGTCATGCACAGAGATAACGGTAACGGAGAAAACTGAAAGTAAAGAGGGGAAATAAAATAAGAATAAAGATATACTTACATACATACAGCCGGATTGTTTATAAGTGTAGGAGAAGGGATTCTCTGCAGAGAGCCGCGATATAGCAGCTGTTTTATATAGTGGAGGGTTTGTCTAAATGGATCTTTGGTAGGATAAGAGTTGTGAACGCTAATAATCATTCTATTAATACGTGAGTGGAATGCAAAGGCGGATTTAACTTGTTGTACATGAAGAAAGTTGTGTCGTCTTGAATAAAAGGTTGGAACATTGATCGAGGCCTTTCCCATATATCAGAACAATTTACAGGTCCAACGAACACTTTATAAACTGAGAGGTTGTGCGAGACATCTCCCCTTCCTTCTAACGACGTTAAATTGATTGGTGGGAGTATGAGTTCGTGGAAATGGAAGGGATCAGGCTTGGGCTGCCCAACACGTCGTAAAGCTCTAGGTATGAACTCGGATCAAGCTTCACCTAAAGAGCTAGTTTGCAATTTAGGGTAAAGGGCCAGATTTTCAGAATTCTATGTTAGACAGTTTGGAGTACTGTATAATTCATTGCCTGGATTTATTATGGCTGTTAAATTGAATTGACCTGTGGATTGGCAATAAACTTTCTGTTACATTGAATTAGCTTGGTTAATTGTATTCCATTCACTTTTTTGAAATAGTGATATACTGTCATTTGGAACATCATTCTCCTTTCGTTATGAATATAAGCTTATTGCCAAAGTTTTTCAATTTTCGGCCAAAGTAGTTAATAACTACATGATTTTAAGAATTTTCACATTTCGAGGGACCTATTGAAAACTTGAAGATAAATTTATTATGACAAGGAAACTTAGAAATTGAAAGCTTTCCTACGTTTACATATCTTTTCGCCTTTCAACGATATATGAATATTATAATGCAACTTTCTGTATTATGTCATCATAATATATCTTATGATCGATAAAAATCAATTTATATTATCACTGATGAATGTATATAAGTATATAAATATTTACAAATTTCGTAAAAAGAGATTTCATAAATAACCGCAGAATTCAAGTTATTAATCTGACACATTTCATGATGTACTTCCATTTATTTCTCACAGCATATGAGCAAGTATATAATTACTCTTCAATTACTTACTTCCCGCTATAATTATCATTATCGAAAATTGACCTTATAATTTAAAGTACGATTCTCTATGTGACCTTAGTCGAAGTGTGGCCATTATGAAATATGGGATTGTTAACTGATACCTAGTCCAGTCTGAGTCGTATTCCGGTTAAATCGAATTCATTACGTTTGCTTTAAGTTGTCAAAATTGAATTGCATTTCCTCGTTTGGTATGAAAATTATTGAATATTAGTAAGAAGGTTAAGCCAATGCAGGAAGAAATTATGGATGCCACGCGAAAGGATGTTTTGAAATGCATTCCGCTCGCTGGGATATAGATGATAAGTGTGCAGGTTCTGTGAATTCAAAGCAATTGCTTGCATTACATGCATTGGAATTATTTCGGAAAAGTTGTCTCAATATATGAGGCAATGTGATGAATCCTACAGTTAACTCTGTGGTGATTTACACAGTAAGGACTATGGCAAAATAAAAGAAGCTGAATTTAAAATGAATATTCACAGACGGCACAATATAGTAGCATTAGCAATGGTAAATAATATTCACATACAGAAGGCACCAACGGAAAAATTGTAATTGTAGACGAAACACTCTGTGTGACGGAAAATCGGCGAGTAACCCATATCGAAGAATCAGGAAAATAATACGAAAGGAATGTCAATCAAGAAAGTAAAGTTCACAAACTGAAAACCTAAGAAGGCTCCTTACAAATATCGAGAAAAGCGATCTTAAGTTAATGGCAAAGTTAACATACTTGTTTAGCTTAAGTGACGACCATATGATAACAACTCGAGGAGAAGTAACTTCGCGAGAGATATGGAAATGAAATCCTCGAGATTTTCTAATTTCAATCCACCATAGATGGCAAAAATCATGTTCCATGAGTACATACATGAAAGTTTGGAACAGGTGCGTACCGTTCGCGAAAAAAATTCCAAAGGCAAATGGTTAATACCCATAAGTGAGGACGCTCAAGGCAACAGCGAGCCAAGAGGACCATCACTGGGGCGCGAATAGCGAAGATCGTGAGACGAGAAAAGCGTGATAGGCGCGCGAGCGGGACCAAGTTCCTTCCCTCGCTATTAAGGCCCACTCAGTCGCATTGGTGCTGTCGGAAGCTAAGCATTCAGAAACGTGACGCGTTATTACGGCCTTTGCTAGTACTTTGGCGTTGGAAGAAGCAGATGCACAGGCCTGGCGACCAGCGGCGGTATAATACAGCGGGTTGGGAGCTGGCCGTATGTGTAAGCACATCTCGCTGGACAACGCGTACACTGTTACTCCTCTGAACACGCGTACTATACTATAACCGGTGCTTAACTGTGTCGCATAATAGAAATTATCGCTCTTCGAGCTATTTAATTTCACTCATTCGCGTAACGCTGTCGAAAAGGGACTGCACGTATAACGCATCTCTGCAGGAACCTACAGCTGCTTATTCCTGTTATATACTGTATGGAATTCGGGATTAATTGATTTGAGTATCCTATATACCTTATTTGCTGACCATTCATTTTTCCCATGCGGCTGCAGAGTGAGCTGTGCGTTGTTTTAGTGCAGGGACCATGGAATGACGAGTGAGGAAGCGTTAGTGCATCCTTCTTTGTTGCCAAATAATTCTGATGACATAAGGAACTGTCTGATATTGGTGCGTGGTGTTGGTTCAGGTTGTTACATGTTATTGGTGAATGTTATTATATGGTTAGAGAACGGGGAATTTCATTCCGACATTGAATGTTTGAAGTAATTTTTGCCACATTGTATACGGAATGCTTTTGTGGACGTAACCGATACTTATATGAGCGATATGCTTTCCATTCCCTGTATGTAATGCTTATTTATATTTTGATGTTCCTTCCTTTATAAATATGGATGCTATAGAAAACTATTCTGCTTGCTTTGTTTTCTGATTATTATGTAACAAAATGACCAGCTCTACATACCTACAAAGTTTCAATTAAATCGGTGGCCCGAGGTACCTCCAATCACCTTGCAAGTAAAATAATATATGTAAATAGTTGAATTTAGAGTAATGTCTGCGTAATAAAAGTTATAAAGGTTCGTTGTAATATATATCAGATAGAAGTAGAGGATTCAGAGATTAGTGTAATGTGATACAATTGTAGTAAATGAAATTTATTCTATCTTCGAAACGAGATTAAGTGATGTACTCCAATTTCATTGGAATGCAGATTTAAATTATACAGAAATTTGTAAATGTGAATAAATATGCATTACTCTAGCAATATTTAGCTTCATATAATATTAAACTCCAGATAATGTTTAATTACAGTAAATGTCAATTAATGTGCTATACATTATATTAAACTTCGGTATTACCCTTTAGCAAACGGTGGAAGAATCTCGGGTATTGCCGTTAGGCATGCCGATAACCTTATAGATGTCATGGCGTCCGTGATGCCAAAATTAATTGAAACATTCTAATCTTGCAAACAGTGGTGTTTGTAAAATATCCAATCCTCGTGCGATAACAGCGATAATCGTGTAAAGTATCGAGTTATCCATAAAATATACTCGAAACATATTCTGCAGACAAAATGTATGTATTATCTACAAACAATCACTTCGTTGATAAGGTATTAAAATAAATGAATTCGGTACGGACATTAATTTCCATTGAGGGTAATCTTCATATAAGTATCAACTTGATATTAGTAGTATAAATATAAATATAAATAATAACTAATTAACGTTTAATTCTGAATGAATTGAGACCGTATGTAAACCGATTTCATTAAAACGTTTTACAACAGTACTATCCAGATGTTATAAACATTGAGTTTAAGTAGCTTATAATAAATATTCGGTCCAAATGAATGCAGCTATACATAAACTAACTATAATAACACGTCCACAAATAGCAATATTCATAAAATTTGTATTTCTGCTAGTATAGCAACGAAGATAATCCACAAAAGTTATATCCATACCAATTTACATACCTCAATAATATCGCGGTCACCTTTCCCTGTTCACGTTGCCAATCTCCAAAGCGTAGCTTCTGTGAGTGACGTTGATACCCTGTTCGGCATGGAGGGGTCAGGATGGAACATATCGAATTATCTCGTTACATGGCTAACGTGTTTCAATCCTGAAATATGCTTCTAAGGATCTTAGATTAAAAGAAGCACCGAGAATATTCGAGGTGACCACTCCATTTCTACCCATGTATTCTCATTGTAGCAACGATAAGATTCTCCACGTGCGACGTGGTTCTTGACCTTCACCCTGATGAAGTAAACTTAATTCCTCGAGCGGTATACAATTATATATCAGACACGCACGACTACGAAATCGCATCTATAGTTATCGTGGATTGTTCACTCTGGTACTGCTATTTATAGGAAAAGGATTGCATAATAGACGGTATAAAATAACACAGGAAAGTATTGAATGCAGCAGATAATCATTTTTTACATAAAACAGAAATTTATACCTATTTATCTAGAATTATATAGTCATCCAGTGGATAGTCCATTCGCTAATTGTAGTGCTCATAGATGTTGTTCATCAGTTTCTTCTTCTCCTCTGTAGACTGGCATTTATATTGTTTAAAGCACGACTTCGTAAACTTATTTTCACTCTGGGTTCACATACTTTACAGTTCTTCTCGGAATTATTTCGCTAGTTTTCACAAATATTTGTCTACCCTTAAATGATACACATGATGTTGAAATACATTGATATAGATCAAGCATTTCAGTAAAAACGTAAGTTCACTGTGGGGTGAATTTGACACATCTCCGAATATAAGAGACGTCAAGGTGCAAACTTTCATAATCAATGATGCAAGATGTGAATCTACATTTCAAGATTACCGGTTAAAGACACAATGCCTCTTCTTTTTTAATTCTGCCGTTATTTGGAAGGAAATTCGTCATCAAAGAAATATATATATATTTCAGTCACTGCATAACTTAATGCGTATATTTTATTAACTGTGTCTCGTCATCTAGACCGACACAATTTCTGTAAAGGTGCTGTCGAAAAATTTTAGAACACGCTCGACGTTCATTTTTTATCACACCCTTCCCGCGAATAAATAAAGAAAAAAGCAAAGGATACGTGTACAGCAAGGAAGGAATATGGCCAACAATAGAATGAAAATATCCGAAATATTTGCAAGTTCGCCGAGGACATGAAATGTAAATAATTGAGAATAAAGGAAATATGGGGAGTTCTGTAAAATTCCGAATTCTTCAATAACATTAAATGTTTCAATTATTGTTCGTGTAAAGCGACTCGATTTTACCTAGTCGCTAGTTAGAGATGTTTCAACTCGTATTCGTCAGTGAGTGTGTATGTAGTAGGTCCATGATGAGAGAATTTATAAAACCTTTGCCGTTGGTGTCTCCGCAGTGGGGACATTCGTAAGTCGAACTATACGGAAAACTACAGAAAATTGGGGAAATTAAAAATTTTGCATTTTCACGTATTATATGTAGTATTAAACACACGCCAGTTTCAGCAAATTCTGTGTGTTTTATTATCCGTTTGCTGACTTTAAATCCTGTACAGAAAAGTGACTGCGAAGCGCTCAATTTGCTGTGCTGAAGCCCGCCGTCCAGAATGGGTCAACTTTGTGGAAGCCTAATGAACGGTGAAGTAAATTAATAATGCTGGTAGGAACCTAAATATTACAGAGGTAATATTTATGTGTTCAATATCATGTAGAGCAAATAAATTATCACCATTTGCCTGAAAATTTCACAAATATATCGCATTGATTCATGACTCAATCATGCAGTGACGCGTGCAGTAACACTGTAATCTTTCGATAGAACTCGAACAGTGATGCCACATGATACCTTGTATTTAAATCCACATTCACTGTCAGGAGAATTAAAATCCCTAATTTAAAAACTGTAATTTAGCAAAGGGATCTAGTAACAAGTCAACGTGGTGGTGTGAAGACCTTCTGCAAGTATCTCGGGAATTACGTCCAAGCGGCTATTATTGCTCCGATCAAAATTTTTCAGTATCTTGCCCTGCATAACACGTTCAAAGTCATAGGTATCATCTAGCGAATTCCGTATTTTTTAACAATTCTATATATTTTGACGTATAATTGGTGAAAGCATATTACTTTTTCCAGATGGCTCGATATATATTTATGATTAAGGCACAAAAAAAGCCTCTTGTGATAAAACCGGAAAAGAGACGCGATTATGGAAAAGCCGCTAAACTGCAAACTTACCAAATTCTATTTTTAACTCATATTACAACGAATATCTATCGATGTTCTGTCTAATGCGTTTGAAAAAAGCTATGACTCATACTACAGTTTTCTGAAGACTGACCAAGACGTAAACCTGGAAATAGACAAGATAAGTTAAATTTATTTATTCTTTCAGGAACGGCATCAAATTTAATACCCATAGATGAATTCGCTCAAGAATTAAGTACTTCAGTTGATAAAACTGTTGAAGGGGAAGGTAAATTTATCGGAAGTACTATATACTATTACCAGTATCATGTGAACGAAATTGATCAATTATAGAATACGTCATTATAGAGGTGTCAAATTCAATGGTATAAATTCTGGATATTCATATAATCAAAATAGTTGATGTTCATTCGATTTAATTGAAAAATAGTATATAACAATTCACCAGTATAATACAGAATTTTTAACGTTTGGAAACGAATAATTAATAAAATATGGGAGTAATTGTCCATATATTCTCTATTAAATGATTCATTTAATAAAAATGAATTAATACTCTTATTATCTAAGGTATCCATAATTAAATAAATAGTTATAAGGATAGGTATTATTATAAATAGTGCAATAATGTTACGTGAAGGAATAAAGTTATCTGAATAAAAACAACTTGAACCTTCAAAGAAAAAAATTTATGTATATGCATTTATATATACTCCGCGTTGAAATTTTATTGCTACCCTGTACTGTGCAATTTCTAATTAATTACACTTTACAGTAATATCAAAATTTCATTCATTCAACAATGAAATCCTACATTCGTGAAATGAATTATTTAAAGGTGGACAACTTTTTATTTATCCTAATGGTGACTGGAAAAATTTAAATAACAATAACCGTTCACATTAGTTTAAAGGTATCTGCTCCACGCTCCTGAAATTTTATATTCTAACTACATTCTGTGATTCTTGCAACACATGCGAGGCTTGCGTTCAAGTTTGGAACATGAGATACATTCTTCATTCTCACCCTACCTTCAATATCATTTTTTATTTTAACTTCAACCTCACGTGCGTCCTGACTTTATTTCGTCCCCTCCTTACCCGCCAGCGTGATATCTCCTCCTTCGTCTGAGGTATTTTCAAATATCGTTGTTTCAAAGGTCAAGCGACTTGTTGACCGGAAATATGACAGCCAAATTTTGTCTCAAATATCATTGTACCATCCATAACATTCTAAATTCCGGGTATCTCTTACCATTGCTCATGCACAGCCATAACTGCTTCATCGGTGTGCTTCACCATTACATCTAGTGGAGGTAAAAACATAACCAATGAAATTTAAAAAATGCAATAGGAATATATAAAACAATAAACTTAGGAAAGTAATATAATTTGAATTTTATTAATAAATTGCCGTAAATTCCGCAAATGTAATATTTAAAAATATGAATCATATCAAATTTTATCGACTTGAGTTTTATCAACACATTTTAGGGTTAATAAAAGTTGGTTTAAACATGAATAACCGATTCCTTTAAAATTCTATTATTTCTTCGATTTCCATCCCTAAAAACCTTATTTTCACGGATTACGTGAATGCTGTACATTGTATCAGGTTTGTCTCGGCGACCATACTTATTATTAATCGGCTAGGCATTGCCAGCTGCGGAGCTTTGATTGAGTCACTGGGGATATCGCACAGTCCTGCGACAGAGGCATTAGCAACCAGTGCTCCATACCGGTTAACGGGAACTAGGTCGCTTCCACCACGCTAGTGCCCTCGGTCCTCGTGCCGGGAGTCGGCGATAGAAGGGAGAGTTCGGTTCTTTCCCCTTTGCTGGTGCGTGACGGCGGCATTCGTGACCACGGATTTTACTAAAGGTACGGTACCGGTCTGTGTCCCTGGTGGCGCGCGGCCTGCCGTCCTAATGCAATGACGGTTGGGTATCCGTTGCCCTACGCTTGTACTGAACAAATAGGTTCTTGACGGGCGGCGGCGGTAGTGAGATACGGAATGGCACCAGGTTCGTCGTAGATTACTTCTGCTGTCTCCTAGGATAATAGTCGCGTCTGACACTTTCGACGTACCTGTAATGCTCTCTGTCTACGTGGTGTGGTCGGGCGTTCGTCGATGGAGGCATCCGTGAGGGTCTGATGTAGTCGCGGTGACATGTATTGTCGTCGGGGTAAGAGGTGCGCTGAGTTCTGTGCCAGTCGGCGACATCCCCCATCTCGGGGGCAAACACTTCGGCGATATCGATAGCTTCCAGGATATGCTCCTTGTCGCGGTGTCTAAGTTCCGTCAGCGGTCTGGGACCATTGCTCCTACTATGGACGGACAGAGCGATCTCGTCGATCCTCCGCACGTCAACGTGGTTATATTCAAGGAATGCGCTCCTCACATCCTTCGCGCGTCTTACATAGATGAACACGATCTCATGACTATTCCTGCTTTACCAAATCCTAGTTTTCCCAGAATAGTTTGCAACAGTGTTGTCATATATATTTTATTCTTATTCCTGCACAGACGTCGGCTGCTGATTCGAAGTGGCGCCAATCAATAGTGCAGTAGGCGCGTGTCTTCAGGCTGCCTACGAGGAGTCTGACAAATGTCGCTCCTGTGTCTGGAGTCTGCATGTGCATGTCCAGTCGTAATGCCGGACAGCTAGACAGGACCGACGTATTCGAACATTCGTAGAGTGGTATTGCGTCGGGAGATCTACTAGTCGACATGTTGACTATGTACTATCATTTGTCAGTGTCACTACCGATATATGATAAATCCATCGATCATTCTAGGAGTGCTATAGGGTTTAGATCATCATTGAACAGATCAATCGAACGGCTAAATTGCGTTGTTGGTGGATGTCCTATGCACAGTTCTGTCAATTGTAAATATCGCTAGCCATATCCGAATGATACATTGATTATTCCAGATTTGCTGTGCAACTTGATTCATCAGTGGACAAATTAATTCAACGGCAACAGTACAGTGATAATGGCTGTACTCGGTCCGATTTTGCCAATTGTAAATGCCGCGAGTCGTAAAGGATCTGTCTTTTGTCATTCTAGAGTTGCTATAGAATTGAAATCATCAATGATCAGATTAATCCAACTGCTGCATCGCTCTGCTGGTGGATATACTATGTACCGTACTGCCTTTCTTAAACATCTCTAGCCATAACTGTACCATACATTTATTCCACTAGAATTGCAGAGGAATTTGAGTAATCAGTGAAAAAAATTGTCCAACTGCTATAGTACTATGATGATAACCGTACTCAGTGCCGTAATACCAATTGTATGCGTCTTTAGACATAATTATTCTATACATTCTTAATTATAGATCTACGGTAGAATTTATGTCAGCGAACCAATTAGTCTAACTACTTCAGTACCGTGATGATGGATACAATCAGTGCTGCTTTGAAATTTGTCAATGATTCCAGCAACAATTGCCCTATCCATTGATCATTCTGCAATTGCTGAAGAACTTAGATCATCAGCGAATAGATTAATCAAATGACTATAGCACTGCATTGACGGAAATTCTGAACACCGTGTTGCCAATTGTCTATATCTAAAGCGACAATACACGTGTACATTGATCGTTCAGATATTGTAACTTAATATAAATGATCGGGGAATAGGTTGATGCAATGGCTGCTGTACTTTGTTGTTGGCTATACTCAGTGGTATAATGCCAAATGTTAATAACTCCAGCACCAACTGCTTTATGCTTTGATTATTCTCGAATCGCTAGAGTTGTACCATTAGTACACAGATTAATCCAACGGCTACGGTACTGTGACAAAGGCTGTACTGAGTAATGTGTTGTTAATTGTTAATGTCTCCAGCTGTAACTGGTTTATACATAGATCAATCTAGAATTCGTATAAAACATAAATCGTCTGTGGACAGATAAATCCGACGGTTACTGTGAACCGGTGGTGTATGTACTAGGTGCCGTGCTGTTAATTGGAAATACCTCTCGCCACCGCCTTTCCATGCATTGAACATTCCGGAATTACTGTGGAACACATATCATCAGTGTACAATTTAATCCAACGACTGCAGTACTGCGATAGTGGCTATATGCTGTGGTGTATTGTCAATGCTTACTAACGCGAGTGGTGACTGATCCTTCTTTCTTCTTTCTGTAATTGCTACAGAATTTGAATCACAAGTGAATAGAATGCTCCAGAAACTAAGGGTCTACGATAATAGGTATATTATCGCCCGAGGTATTGACAAATGATAATACACTACCGAGTATAGCCATCTACACGCTGCAGTAGCCATTGGGTTGTACGAGTCGTTGGGTATTTATTTTCTACAGCGATTCAAGTATGGTCAATATATAGATCAACTATCGCCCGAGACATACACAAACTACAATACACTACCGAATACAGCAATCTGCACAGTACTACAGCCAGTGGAGTAATCTATTCCCTGACCACGAAATTCCTTCAGCACTCCTGCTGTGATCAATAGGTGGGGCAATTGTAGTTAGTGACATTGACGAATGTCGGTAAAGTACTGAGCATAGTAATGTACACAGTACTACAGCCAGTGGATTGAGCTATTCCCTGAGCATCTACTTCCTTCAGAAATTCAGGGATGAATAGCCCTAGTCACCCAATAACACATAATTCATGCTTTTTCTGCGCAGTTCGATTACAGATTCAGCGAATTTTTGGAGAAATTTCGATTTTTTGCAGCAAAGTTTTACTACTGCTGCAGAAGAGCACGGAATAGCTTTATTTTAGTAGTATTACAAACTTCGTGCAACTCAACGTAGTTTGATTGCAGTAGTGCCGTCTGCCAACCTTTACTTACAGGCACAGGGCGCCACACTGAGTCAGGCATACTCATTAAACATAAGAACCTATATCAAATGCTCTATCCAAAAAAGGATTTGTACTCCATATATGTGAGAACCTACAGCATAAGACAGGCCCAATAATGGACACTTTATAACCTAACAAGTAACCCCTATAATAAGGCGCAACCTGTAATATAGGAAGAAGCAGCTCCAGTATAAGTACCTGCACGAAGGACAAGTGGAGACAGCGAGATACTCTTCAAATTCTAAGACCCGCGTGAATATTTTGGACGTGTGTGGCGAATGAGACGCATGCAGTGAGGAACATAGATGTAGGAACAAATTGCATAGTAATTGTAATAAATGAAGCGACTGAAAGACAATGCTTCTACCACTACAGCACTGTCTAATGAATTCTAATAAGAGCCAACAATACACGAAGCAGTTTTAGGCCGAGCGAAGCATATGAGGATAAATCGCAAGCGAGCATAGCGAAGCCTGGAGCAGAGAACCAACAAGATCTTCTCATATCACATCACGTAACATACCTTGTGCAGGAAACAGCCGAGGACTTCACACGAGATAAAACGCTCGCCGGAGCTGGCGTCAATAGACACTCGCAGGAAACCACCAAGGGCTTCCGACGAGATAACACGATCGCCGGATCTGGCGTCACCGTAGCATGCCAGAGGCGAGGCAGGACTGGCGTCACGATCGCATACCAGAGGCGAGGTTAGACTGATGTCGCCACGGTATGAGGCCCGGAGCCTACGGGAACTAACGTGAAGTGTGCAACCTTACCTTAAAAGGAGCTGTGCACCACGAGCGCCAAGTTCAGGAGTCCAGTTCAGGTCGAGCCGTCAGGCGAGTCAGTCACGACATCAACCAATAGACTTGGAGGAGCCAGCCACTTCAATCGGACAGTTCGATCGCGAAAAGAAGGCATTTAAACCGCGAACGATTTGCTACATTTGTGCCTTTGCAACTTGTATTAAAGTATAAGAATATTATCTTGTTTTTGCCGTACTTAGATTGTCAAACTTATGACCACATGTGCACATTCGCAACGGGGCTGGTCCATTACCAGAGGCAAAAGTCCTCTACCTCAGACGATTTCGTTCTATCATTGACCTCTACATCGTGCTGCGATCTCGAGTCAGCCTGACGACATTAGGCAGCGAATCTGCCGCCGCACAACCCAGTGTTCGAATGACAGATTGTACGCTCACAATTTAACTGCGAACTTAGCGTAGCCCAACGTTTGCGGCGGCCTCTCGAAGTAGAAGGTATTTATTGTGGACGGTGATTCAGATGGAACGGAGAATCAAGTGCGTGCCCGTGCATATCTCGATAAATCTAGCCAGCTTGCCAACGGAGACACCTTTCACCTATCCGTTCCGGAGTTTACTTTTCTTTTTTATGAACACCACGCTTCGGGGTGTAGCAATGCTGAACATTTCTGAGTGCTGTGGCCAGCGGCCTTATGAAGTCGAGGGCTATTTTGTCTAAGACCCGACCTTTAGAACCATGGTTTGTCGTGCCTCCTATCGATTCAGCATGAGCACGTGCCATTTTTGGAGACCGGTGACGAGCTTTTGGACGTCAACTTCTAAAGGTGTCCAGAAATATCGCTCTCGAATCAGCATATGCGTCTTGGATACGCCCTAAGGACCTGCAAGGTCCGAGACGTGGATTTCCAAGATGGTGTCCTGGCGAATGGTTACAGGCTGAACTTGGACTTCATGGAAGCATGGTACTATGAGCGTGTAGGTGGCTGCGAATAGTTTTACTAAATCGTCTGCGATTGCGTATGCGGATGCGTCCGTGGTCACGTTGAAAGGACAAGTAATGTCCGGATAGGCGAGCTTTGGTTCGCTGATTGGGCGTTCCCTAACAGGTCGAATGCATGTTGTTGTCTGTCTGTACGCATATATTCGTGGCCTCCCTTGAATATTTCTGTCTGTGATTTGGCTGCTTGGGAATTTCGACGTGAAGCGTCTGTAATGCGCCGCAGTGTCTAGAAGCTTGTAGAAGCTTCCTATATATTTTCTTGACCGCTTTATTTAATCAGTACAATGTTATACACCATTCCCCCATATAATGTACCCCAGAAATGCTGCTTCCCTATGGCGAAAGCGGCACTTCGATTACAAGGTTTCATGTTTGTTGCACTTAGACTGTCCGAGAGCTTGTCTAATTTGATTTGGAGTTCCGTAAGTTAACGTGAGTGTATAAGGATGTCGTTGGTATACACATAACGTACCCAACCCTGCAGGACATTCAGGGTGCAGTCCATGAGCCACTGAACGGTTGCCGGGGCGTTTCGTGGGCCGAATGCTATTCGTATGCACTCATAGTCCCCGTATGGTGTTGAAATCGCGGTCTTCGGCGGAACTTCAGGGTGTAGAGACACTCAACGTATACCGTTCTTCAGGTCGAAACAGTTATAATTTTGCACATTGTACATCTGGTCTAACGTTTCGCAGATATTGTGTAGAGGGTGCGCTTCAGGGTTGACTACTCGTCCAGCGCTGTATAATCAGTTACAATACACGGCCCTTTATTTTTCTGAGCCTCGCCCATTTGGGGGGAACGCTTAAGGGATAATTATATGGAGAAGGCGTTTTCCAGCAGCTCATGCATCTGCTGGTCGATCACCAGTTTATGTGACGGCGAGTAATATATACTGGCGGATGTTTACGCGATTGTCACTCTTTAATCGTATTCTATGGTCTGCCGCGCTAGTACATCCAAGTTCGTTGTCCGCTAAACAGAATATGTCCTGAAATTTCTCTACTAATGGTTTTACGTGTTCCCGTCGGTGTTCAGGCGGTCCACCTTTACTACTGAGAGTATTGGCACTATTCGCCTGGGACTAGCCCACAGTCTGCGATGCCGTAGCGAATTCTCGCGGGAAATCAGAACGGAGAAACGGCCGTCAGGGTTTTCTCTTGCCATGGGGCCTCTTACTGCCAAAGTCGGGTTTATCCACACGAGGGACTAAATGAAGGCTCAGAAGTGCGAGAGCACGTAAAGCTTCGTACAAGGCCTAGTCATAGTTTAACGGGTTCCGTTGAAACTCGCGCAAAAAATGTATGGAATATGGAAGCGTCTTGCCGCTAAAGAACCAAATGTTACTATGTTGGGCGTAATGTCCACTTTTTCAGGATAACCGTACGCCAATCCGTCGGCGTTTACTTCGACGCAGCCTTTTACCCTTGATTGCAGCGTTATCGTACTTGATGTGTATCGTGCTGGCTGGAAGTGGAAGTTGGCCTTTACTTCTTTTACTTTTAGGGTATTTTCTGCGTAGGATATTACGTCGCCTTGGGTAGGAAGGGATGAACCAAGTTTCCCTTCATCGGGTGTCGGAAAGGAATACTGGACGAAGTGGAATTTACTAAGGGCTTTGATAATTTCAATTTACGCATAGCCCAGTGTTCGGACCTCGTCGTCGATGATACCTGGTAACCTCAGATTGTCGGCATAGTCGATGCTCGTTGAGGGGTCAATCGCGGATAGCTTGATTAGATTGAGGCCGGAGCCCGTGTCAATCACTGGCTTGCTTGACTTTATTAGTTGTAGAGGTATTATATCGACGCTGGGTGTCGCAGAGGTTTTGGTGGCGGCGGCGTTAGCCATTATTGTTCTTGTGGTTCCTCGGCGAGCATTTCTTCCACGGTCTCGACCTGGCGTAATGGTACGTCTCGCCTCGAGTCCTGGGTTGGCGGGAGGGACACGACGACACCACAATATTGATTTGCCCGGAAGCGACGCCTGCATTCATGTATCTCATGGCCGTGTAATCGACAGTATGTACACCACCGTTGCGGTTTCCCTGCGAATATCGTTCTTGCCGGTCTGGAATCCTGACGCGGAGTGAGGGACTCATCCGATATTCGCGGGTAGCTCACAGTTTGAGGTAAAAGTGGCGGAGCTGTTGGTATGTCTAGGTACGTTTCCCGATTGCTGCGAGGGTATTCCTGCACATACGATATGACTCGCTCTCAAATATACCTCTCTCCGTGAGTCTAACGCAAATTTATGATATATTCCTTATCTTTGAAATATTATTTGCAATATCGTGGCTATCATACACGTGCTTGCATTCTGCGCATTAATTACATGTGCTTACAAGATTTTATAATCAGTTAATGCGCTTATGCTTATACTGTACATATAAAATAGCGTGGTTACGTATTAGTTATGATTACTTATAGGTCCAAATGTATTAGCTGTTCATACGGTATGCTACGTCCTTGGACGCAAGAGTTAGATGCTGCAAGTGCAATTTTAGTACAGTTTCAGTATCATTTTATAGTAGTTTTAGCACAACCTCAGCATAACTAGAGAAAACTTTTAGTACACCTTCAGATCAGTATCGGAACAGCCTAATTGCAGCTTTTGCATAGCTGCAGTGACGTTTGACTACAGTTTGAGTTCATTCGCAGAAAGTCATCTGTTTATCTGGAGAAAAATTTTAGTTCTGCTTCAGAACAATTTGAGAAGGGCTTCATTGCAGCTTTTACACACTTTCTGTGATGGAATATTCATTAAATCTGATGCGTCTTAAAGTTGAATTTGCTATAATTTTGTACTATCCTATTCAAAATTTACTGAAAGTACAGAATGTATTATTGTTCTCGAAAATAATTAATATGGAAATAAATGAAGTTAGGTTTTTTAAATTAAATTCCGATGTTTCTTCATAACGAATCATGAAATAAATTCCAGCTGTCACATATGTGGATAAGCGAGTTAATGATGAAACCATGGCAACAGCTGCTAGTGCTACTACAAATAACGTACAAACAGGAATATGCGCCCTTTAGCAAAAAATTGTTAAACAAACGTGATTGTGATTAATTATCTTGTTATATAATATTGCACTTCAACTTCCAAATATTATTACCATTGACATCAATGCTAATTACGAACAATATAATAAATGAGTTAAATTAATTGTGAATACTGCAGAAATGAAAGTTTTATACTTTTGATAAAGAATGGTTATACAATAACAAATTATCGGTAATGCATCTCATCCTATAATATATGCTGACGTATTATATCTAATAATTAAATGATATACAGGACTTTGCGGCAACATTATTGGATGAGTGAATATTAGTTCATCTAAATAACCTTCAAAATTAATGTATCCAATTGTATATATTAAAATTACTGAACTAACAATTGAAAGTAAAGGTAGGATTCTTATATCTTTAAATATAAATAAATTATAAACCTATATTCAATTGAATTTTATCTGTAAATGCTGCACTTTGTAATATTTTCTATTTTATAACTTATAGTATATAAATGTATTATTATAAACTTTAAACTGTATAAAGTAAAGTGAAAAACGAATATATAAATTTTACAGCAATTTGTAGTAATTTATTTAAGTTATTTATATCACGCGTCAATGTTCTTTATTAAACTATTTAAATTAATTTAAATTGAGGAATTTAGTCTAAATACGAAAAAATTTAATGAGATTGAGTTTAATCAGAAGACTAAATAATTTATAAACTTTCCACTTATTAAATTTGTTTTAAAATAATATACATTCAGGATTAATATGCCAATAAATAAATTGAACAAATAGTTCTGGAAGGTATATAAATTAAAGATAAAATAAGAATTTTGAACTGAAAAATTAATCTTATCAATGGTACAATTTCTCTAACCATTTTAAGAGAAAGTCATGATGATATATTGGATGAAAATAATATCAATCTCATTGAAGCTATTGAAAGTGTTAATCATTGCCTTAATTAATTATTATTAAATGTGTAACTAATACCTTTTTTAAAGGAACTTCGGTGAAATATTCTATAAATTGAATTAGAATTATAATATAATGTACTTTATTTAAAATTAGGTGAATGTTGGGGTAACATTGGGGTAGTGCCTTAATCAGGAATATTTGTCGGGGCAGCTGGAAAAGGTAATGAGCTTTTACCAGTTATTCGTCGAAATAGATAAAACTGTTTAAAGCTACGGAATGCGTTGGTCGAACCCCATGTTTTTTGAACGTGCTATACAGGACGAGATACTGAAAAATATTTATCGGAAAAGTAATTGGCGATAAGACGTAATTTCCGAGACGTTTGCAAAAATTTTTCACGCTACCACATTGACTTGTTACTAGATTCATTTTTTAAAGTATGTTCTTAAATTAGGGATTATAATTCTCCTAACACTGAATGAGGATTTAATGGCACGGTATCATATAACATCGCTGCAGGATGTCTGCCGAAATATTACAATGTGGCACGTGTCACTGCAAGACGGTGTAATGAATCATTGCGACATTGTTGGTATATATGTACGGAATGGCTGATAATTTATTTGCTCTACTAAATCTTAAGTACACAAATATTATTTCTGTAATATTCAGGTGCTTGCCAGCATTGTCAATTTACTTCGCCCCTCATTTTACTTCCGAAACGTTGATCCACCCTTGACAGCAGGTTACAGCGCAGCAAATTAATCGTTTCGCAGTCACCTTTCTGTACTGGATTTAAAGACAACAAACGGATACTAGAGCACACAGAATTTGTTGGAACTAGCTTGTGCTTAATACTACTTATAATACGTAAAGATACAAAATTTTTAATTTCTGCAATTCTCTGTAGATTTCTGTATTGTTCAACCTGCGAATGTCCCCGCTGCGGAGACATCGA
>NW_016912902.1:18884-22212 GCF_001483705.2 Eufriesea mexicana
CGTCACAAACAAGAATTGAATTTCGTAATGATATAGAAAGATTCGAAACTTCTCCGATCCCCCCATCCTTTCTTTATTCTCAATTGTATACATCTCATGGCCTCGTCGGAGTTGCACATATTCCGGATACTTTCATTTTGCTATTGATCAAGTTCCATCCTTGCTATTCACGTATTCCTTGATTTTCTCTTTTTGTATTCGTGGGGAAAGTGTGATAAAGAGAAGTACATCGGGCGAGATCAAAAATTATTCGACAACATTTGTACAAACGCTGTAACTCTCTAGATGACAGCATAAAGATAATAAAATGTTCTCTTTAAATTACACAGTGACCGAAGTATTAATATCATAGTGTCCCTAATGTTGCCAGGATTATATGGAACTAACGAAGAATACACTATCGTTTCCACACTCGTCATTCCAAGGTACCTGCTCCAAAACAACGCACAGCTCGCTCTTCAGCCGCAAGAGAAATATGAATGTTCCACGGATCAGGTATTTAGGTCACGCAAATGAATCATTCTCAATTTCCCTACGGTGTAATATAGGTATTAGCAGCGGTAGGTTCCTGTTGCGATGCGTTTCACGTGCCGCCCCTTTTCGTCAGCGCAACGCCAATGCGTGAAATTCAGTGGCTCGAAGAGCAGTAATTTTTACTATGCAGCACTGTTAATCACCGGCTATAATATGATACCTTAATATAATCTTTCTTCTCACGATCATCGCTCCTCGCGCTCCAGTGATGGCCCTCTCGGCACGCTGTTGCCTCGAGTGTCCCGTTTATGCTTCTTAACCACTTGCGTTTGGAATTTTTTTCGGGTTGAACACGTACCAATTCTAAACTTTCATGTACGTACACATGGAATAAGGTTGGTGCCATTTATGGCGGTATGAAATTAGAAAATTGCTAGGATTTCATTTCCATGCCTCACGCGAAGTTACTTCTCCTTCAGTTATTACCACATAGTCGTCACTGGAGCTAAACGAACATGTTAGCATTGCAATTAACTTGAGGTCGCCTTTCTCGATATTTGTATCGAGCCTTCCTGGGCCTTCAGCTTGTGAACTTTACTCCCATGATTGACATTCTCTTTGTATAATTGTACTGATACATCTGTGTAGATCACTCGCTGAATTTCCTTCGCAATAAGTGTTTCGTTTGCAATAACAGTTTTCCCGTTGGTACTCTTTCATGCGAGTGGTATTTACCGTAGCTAATGATTCTACATTGTTTCGATTGTGAATATCCGTTATAGATTCTGCTTCTTTTATTTTATCATAGTCCTTACCATGTAAATCACCACTCAATTCACGTTTCATCACATTGCTCCAAATATTGCGACAAATTTTAGGAAAAGGTTCCAATAAATATAATGGAAGTAAAGCGAGCGGAAAGCATTTCCGAACGTCCTTTTGCGTGGCATTCATCATTTAATTTTGCATAGGCCCACCATCTTAGCTAGTGATCAATAATTTTCATAAGAAACGAGGAAATGCAATTCAATTTTGACAATTTAAGGCAAACGGAATAAACTCGGTTTAACCGGGATACGAATTAAACTGGGCGAGGTATCAGTTAACAATCCCATGTTTCATAATGAACACGCTTCGATGAAGTTCATATTGAGTATCGTACTTTAACTTAGAAGATCAGTTTTCGATAATGATGATTATATCGGGATGTAAGTAATTGAAGAATAATTACATGCTTGCTCAAATACTGTGAAAAATGAATGGACGTACATCATGAAATGTATCTGATTAGTAACTTGAATTTTGTGGTTATTTATGAATTCTCCGTTTACGTAATTTTTATATGTATATATGCTTATATACGACCCTTAGGTATAATATAAGTAGACTTCATCTATCGGGTTTATTCTATATTATGACGACACAATGCAGACAGGTGCATTATAAAATTTATATACTGTTGAAAGATGAATGATATGTAAACGTCGGAATGCCATCAACTTCTAAGTTTCCTTGTAATAATATATTTATCCTTAAGTATTCAATAGGTCTTCTTATAAACTTGTAGTTATTCTGGCCGAAAATTTGAAAATTTAGACAATGATCTAAAATTCACAACGAAAGGAGAATGATGTTCCGAACAACTGTATAGCACTAATTCAAAGAAGTGAGTGGAATACAACTAGCGCAGCTAATTCAGTGTAACAGAACATTAAATGCCAATGCACAGGTCAATTCAATTTAATGACCATAATAAATCAAGGCAATGAAATATACAGTACTCCAAACTGTTTAACGTAGAATTCTAAGGATCTGGCTCTTTACACTAAATTGCAAACTCGATCTTTATGTAAAGCATGGTACGAGCTCCAACGATGTAGAGCTTTACAACGTGTTTTGCGGCCCAAGCCTGTCCCCTGCCATTTCCACAAACTCATACTTTCTCCACTCAATTTAACGTCGCTAGAAGGAAGGAGAGATGTCTGTGACATCCTCTTAGCTTATAAAGTGCTCGTTGGACCTATACATTATTCTGATGTATTGGAAAGTCCTTAATCAATTTTCCAACCTGTTATTGAAGACGATACAGTTTTCTTCCTGTACAATAATATAAACCCGACTTTGCATGCCACTCACGTATTAATAGAATGGTTATTGGTGTTTACGGCACTTGTCCCACCATAGATCTATTTAGCCAGTCCCTCCACTCTATAAAACAGCTATTGTATCGCCCCTCTCTTCAGAAAATTCCCCTTTCCTATACTTATACACATTCCGTCTGTTTGTATAAAAGTGTTCTTCATTTTATCACTCTTTTTATCTTTATTTTTACTTCCGCTCTTTATTTTCAGTTTTCTCCGTTACCGTTGACTCTGTGCTTCACTCTATCAATTTTGTTGTAATTTTCTGACGGGTCTATCCCGTGTAACTAAATCTATAAGTAAATAAACGCGGCATTAGTAAAAACTATGATATGGAGCAATAACTCAAGTCGCCTGCCATACCGTCTAGTTAATCCGTGTAATTAACAATATTCCAAGTTGTGTTCGCGGGATAATTAAGGCACTAAATTAAGAATGGCAGTTAGAATAACAATTTAAGCAGCAAGTACAGTCCACCAGCTAAAGTGAATAAAAATAAAAAAAAGCATAACACTTCTATGCACGTACCAAAATTACAGAGAAGTACGATTCCGGCATCAAATCCAAGCAATCAGTACAAACAAGCCTTCCCATAACAAGTAACCCTGTAGTATAGGGAGGAAAAGAATGAAGAAGATTTGCAAGAATACCAAGGGAAAGATCGCCGCTGGAATCGTTAAAGCGAGGAAGACCATACCGACAATTCCGAAATC
>NW_016912902.1:22256-72285 GCF_001483705.2 Eufriesea mexicana
TTCTTGGTATTCCGTCTTGAGCGAATACCAAATGTATTCAAATCGATTCCGCGAAGCCGTGTATTTTCGTTCACGCGCGCGTTCCGCAGGAAAACGTAGAAATGCTGGCCGCAGCTCGCCTCTAATACTATCCATTGTCGCCAGGAAAGTCGAAAGCACGCTTTACATACTGCCGTTACGCGCCTGTAAGCGCCTATCGTAGCAGGGAGTAGCGGAGGTATTTGAACTAGAACGTGGAACGAAATTTTGGCCGAGTGCAGAGTCATCCCTTTGCCCTCCGCAGTCCAATCGATTCGGAGAATTAGCGATTCGAATATTTCCCGCTCAATATTCGACGAAATCCCTTAAAACGGTGTATGACGTTTCGAGTGCGAATTAACGCGTGGAATTATTCCATTCCGGCATTCCACGCACCGTCATTTGATATTTAATTCTAAACCTACCACAGGTTAATTGATCCACGAATGGGGAAAGGGAAGATGAATTTGGAAAAATACAGAGAAATTAATTTAACACATATAGGACGCAATATCGCGCAGCCATGTGACCAAACTAATGATCGATTCAATGGAGAGTTCTAGATGACGGTTTAAAAATGGTTACGGATTTGATCCTTCGCAGGTTTAGTATACGAACTAGTGCTAAATTATTAGAGTACTGTCTTAGCTCCATACAATATGATTTATTTACGAGAAACTGAGCATACTGATGTTGTTCAGTTATCATTGGCAACGTACATATCCATTCCATTCAATATAAAATTTTGCCAACTTTTAGGATTTATTCCAATCTCGCGTGCGTTAATGTACGCTCCAAATTATTTCAGTCTAATGCGAGAGCAATTGAAATTTATAGTACTTAGTATGAGAACCTCACGCAAATGTAGACGCTACATTATAGTGTAAGCGGGTAAAGCCATACGCTGCTACGTATATCGTTTGCAAACTTTCGCGAGATTTACTTTCGCATTCCTGGATTGAATTTATGTTTAGACTTTTTTACTGTAGAAAGCAGAGACAGCTTTTTGCCGAAAATTTGTAAAAGTTGGAGCACTGGTGGTTTCAATGATTGTCTCTTTTGCTATATTACGTTCAAATTACGGTGTATAAAATCAATACAGCCACACCATGAAACTTAATGGGCCATTTTCCGTTTCCAAGTAATTTCAGACTGAATAAAGGTTATACCAGTGGCATGCTACTAATTAAAATATGTATATGGAAGGACATACACAGGATCCAATCCCATTAACACGCACCATTCAGGCTGAATAAGGACAAGTAACATTCCATCTCGCTATTAAAGCAATGGCAAACAGATTATGAGTTTAATAGAATAATCTGTTCGGAACGAAATTAGCTAGCAGTTAAAAATCTTACATTAAGTTTCATGGGGTTTCTGCAGTGGTCCTGTTGCTCCCAAATTCGTGGCCATAAAACATTTCTTAGGAGAAACAGGAGTCATAAGGTTTCCCCAACCATTTTAACGAAGGCCTGTCTTCGTTTTCCACAAGAAAGGTATCCGCGTGAAGATTCAATCGAAAGACGTAGGTGTACGGCCTTACCTTTTGCCCGAAGTCCACAAATATTGTTCTACGACCTCTCCTTCCAAGGTTATATTTGCTCAAAGGCGAAGGTGGCGCAGATTCAAAATAGCACTTGGTTGCATGCACTGACATGCCCTATAACGGAGAAACAAATTGTTAGACTTTCAATTATCTCTATAAAAATACGTTTGACGCAAATACAGTGTTTACGACGCCGGAATATGGTAATGTCTTCGCGGTAGAATGCACAGCGAACGCTTGCGAACGGGTTCTTTTCCATTGTAGAGCAACGAGCCTAATAAATACGACGGGAACCGGAGACTAGCAGTCGGTCATAGTGCACCATAAGAGCGGTGACTTCAATTACTTGGCCGGACTACCTTTACTCGCATGCGAGCCGCGTGGTTCCAGCACGCGTGTCCCACTCTACGAAATAACGGCGTTAGCTGTTAAACAAAGCTCGATCCGACGCCTCCTCCCCACGATTTTGGAACGAAACGGGGCGTGCATTATTAATTACATCCATGGTGCGGGAAAAGGGTGAATATAGGCGCGATTTGAAGAAATATGAGTGACTGGAGTACGTACGGCTGCTGCAAATCAATACGTCCGCACGTGGCTTGATGGAACCATTAATTAGAAGTTTCCGTTACAACGTTTATTCCCAAGAATATATATGCCCATTTTGTTCCGTCGATTTTGAAGACACCGCCGAAGCGCGCTTTGGCCGTCTTAATTATTCGGAAATATAGCGAATTTAGAGGCAGTTACACGGCAAGTACTACTATTATCACTATTATTAACTATTACAATTGGAGTAGCATGACTTTATGGTGTCTGTAATCAATTGAAAGGCCAGTGCCTGTAATTGTTTCTGGAATTGCTAATTTTGAGCTTTATTCAGATAGAATGACGTATTAATGTGGTCTGCGTTTATTGTATTTAGGTGCAGTTTTAGGTGGGATTAAGATAAAATATTGTAAACATGGATTGTCTAGCTTCTATACGATCTGCACTGGTTTCTATATGTCATACTTGTATATAGGCCTGAAGAATTACACAGCATTATGAGAAAATACAAAGAAAAATGGGAAAATCCGAAATATCTAAAACAATATTGTATTAATTACGTAACAAATATCTAAAGGAAGCAATGTCTTAATTAAAAGTACTTCAGTTAAACCTCTATTACAAAAGAAGGTTTAACAAGGAATTTTAAGATAAATATTGAAAATGAATTACTTATAACCTTCCATTCATGTTCCAAACCTTAGCGATACCTATTAGAATTACAATTTAAAGGTTTTCCGTATCAAATATTACATTTCCATTTCCCTCTTTATCTTCCACGATATTTTTCTTTTTCACTTCTATCCAATCATGGATAAAAGAAAAATTTAATTCCTCCTGTTCCTCATATCTTCGCGAATGAAAGGTATTTCCATTTAGTACTATATCCACAATTGATTAAATGTCTACTCACAAACTTTTAATTAAATGGTTCGTATTACATATTATACCGATTTTTCTTCTAATACTGTAATATGATCAATCCTATAGTATTTTCATTCAGTTCATTTTTCCGTCATTCGGAAATAATTTTCTTTATGTTGAAATTAATATATTTCTAAATAACACGATTAATAAATTACTAAATTACTAAATTGCAGGATGTCGCAAATTAGTGATGAGACACTGAAAAATGACAAAACAACAATAACAGCGCAACACAAGCACTAAACTCATAATGCTATTTTAACAAAGGAATGGAGCACCAAGATAATGAAAGAAGAGCACGCAAAGACGCACTTTAATCTAATTCTCCTTCGAACACAGAGCGACTCACGCTCGTGCCGGTCGCGATTGATTTCTAAGGTCTCCGTTCATGTCGACAATGACCATTTTTTCATGCTTTTCCTCATCTACGATTCACCTCCCCATGGGGAGCGCGGAACTCAATTATGTTATCCAAAATAACCCTTCCATTTGCACCAACAAAGCATAGATCGGTTTAGTACCTGTCTTTTTTTTTGGCAATCGCCGGTTCGTAGTTTCTTCGTGAAAAGGTACTATTCATTGATTATTTCAAAACATCTGTAGAATACAATTTATTAGAGAGAAAATCTATCCAACCCCTACGTTAATATGATAAGGGCTGTACTCATTCATGCTACATTGCTTGCTAATTTCT
Source organism: Eufriesea mexicana (assembly GCF_001483705.2). Taxonomy (NCBI): domain Eukaryota; kingdom Metazoa; phylum Arthropoda; class Insecta; order Hymenoptera; family Apidae; genus Eufriesea; species Eufriesea mexicana. The sequence continues at coordinate 25,994 of NW_016912902.1, forward strand.
GGCGATACAATGGGTCTGTAGTTCGTCGTCCTACATTTGCTACATAATCTGAATCACCAGAGAAAAGGTTAGTCCAACAGCTATAGTTCCTTGTTGGCGCATGTAGTACGTTCCTTGCAGTCAATTATAAATATCTCTAGCCATAGCAGTTCTATTCGCTGATTGTTCCAGAATTGCTTTTGTATGTACATCAGCAGTGAACAAAGCAATCAAACTGCAACTGTACTGTGACGACGGCTGAACACAGTACTGTGTTGCACAACGTTCATGTCTCAATCCATAATGAACACGTTCGTTTACATTCTACAGTTGCAATAATACATATACCATCATTAAACAGGTTAATCCAACGGCTACAATACTCTGCTGGTGCTGTTGCTGGCCATAACGTTAATATATATTCATTGTACTAGAATTACATTTGGAACTTAAGCCATCAATGAACGAATTATTCGAACGTCTACAGTACTGTGATGAATGCTGCACTCAACACTGTGTCTTCAGTTGTTAATATGACGAGGCATAATGTATCTGATTTGTCATTCTATGACTGCTATATAATCTAAACCATCAGTGACCGGAGTAATGCGACGACAACAGCACCCTGTTGGTGCATGTAATGTGTACCGTACTGTGAATTGTAAATTTCTCTTGCCATAACAGTGCTATAGACTGAATATTCTAGAATAGCTTGGAATTTACATCACCAGTGAACATAGTAGTGCAACTGCTACGGTACTGTGTGAATGGCTGCACTCAGTACAGGATTGTTAATAGTTAATATCCCGTGGGATAATGTATCTGTCATTTGTCATACTATATTTGCTACAAAATATATATACACCTTGAACAGAATAATCCAACGACAATAGTGCCCCTCTCGTGGATGTACTGAGTACCGTAATATCAGTTGTCAATATCTTTGGCCATAACCGTACTGTGCATTGATCGTACTAGAATGGCTGTTGGACGTACATCATCAATGTACAAGTTAATCGAACGGAAGCAGTAATGTGATGATAACTGTAATCTCTACTGCACTGTCAATTGTTATTGCCTTTCGTGTAATGTATCTGTAATTTGTCATTCTAGAATTGCTACATAGCCTAGATCACCATTCAACACGTTAATACGGCGGCTGCAGTGATCTGCTGGTGGAGGTGCCTAGCACCGCTGAGTCAACTGCAAATATCTCTATCCATAAGCGTACATCACATCGATAATTCCGGAACGGCAAAAAAATTTGAATCATCAACGAACAAGCAAATCCAGCGAATACAGGACTACCATGATGTCTGTATTCTGTACAGTGTTGTCAATCGTTTATATCTCGAAGTATAGTGGATCTGTCTTTTCTCGTTCTAGAATTGCTGTACAACATATTTCATCATTGTGCACATTAATCCGGCGGCAACTCTGCTCTGCCGGTGTATGAACTGCGTACCGTATTGTTAATTGCAAATATCTCTAGACACAACCATGTCATACACTGGTTATTCTGGAATGGCTGCGGAACTTTCGTCATCAATGGACAAGTTAATCCAACGGCTGCGGTACCGTGATGAAGGCTGAACTCAGTCCGGCGTTATCATTTGTTAAGGTCTCGAGGGATAGCGGACATACCTGTTGTCATTCTAGAATTGCTATAATATCGATATCATCAGTGGCCATACTATTCAATCGGCAACAGTACCGTGACGATGGCTGTGCTAAGTTCTGGATTGAGATACATCAATGTCTTCAGTCTTCATGTCTTCAAATTTCTCTGCACTCTTCATTCTACAATGTCTGATGAACTTAGATGATCAGCGAAGAAAATAGTTAAACGGCTATAGCATTGTGAAGATGCCTACACTCAAATTCGTATTGTCATTCATCAATAACACTTAGGATATATTTTCCTTCCGTTCATATGTCTGGAGCTGCCGTAGAGGTTAAATCATCAGTTAATAGATTAATCCAACGGCTACAGTGCTGTGTTGGTTGATGCACCAGGCACCATACTGCCCATAGTAAATATCTCAAGCCATATCTGACCTATACATTATTCATTCTACGGCTGCTGCAGAATTTATATCATGAGTATACATGTTAAACTATCGTCAAAAGTAATGTGGTGATGGCTGTAATCAGGTCCGTTTGGACATATGTCGATGTGTCCAGCGGCAGTTTCTCTCTCCATTGATCATTCTACAACTGCTGATGAACTTAGATGATATGCAAAAAAAATAATTAAATTGCTACTTTATTGTGTATGTGGCTATACTCGGTACTGTATAGTCATTTGTTATTGTCACTAAAGACATATAATCCATCCGTTGATACTTCTGGAACTGCTTCAGAGTTTAAATCACCGGAGAACAGATTAATCCAACGGCTACAGTTTTCTGCAGGTGGATGTACCAAGTTTCGTACTGCTAATTGTAACTCTGCCTAGCCATAACAGATCTATACATTTTTTATTCTCGAGCGGCTGCGGAATATAAATCGTCTATGACAAAATTAATCAAACGGCCGCGGGATTATAATGATGGCTGTACTCAGTACTCCCCTGACATATATCAATACCTCCAGCGACAGTTGCTCCCTCCTGTGATCATTCCATAATTGCTTAACAATTTGAATGACCAGCGAACAGCCCAATTCAATGGCTATAGTGATGTGTTGATGGCTACACACAGTACTTCTATGCCGTTTGGCAATGTCACTGAAGATATGTGATCTCTCCGTTTGCCATTCTAGTATCGCAGGGTAGTATAGATCATCAGCGCACAGGATAGTCCGACGCTTACAGTGCTATCTAGGTGGTTGACCGTACTACCGCACTGCCAACTGTAAATGCCTCTAAACTTAACTGATCCATACATTAGTTATTCTAGAACTGGTGTCGGAATTGAGTCGTCACTGAGAAAATTATACCCAGCGGTTGCAGGACTGTGATGTTGGCTGTATTCACTTCTATAGCGTCAATTGCTTATAACTCGAGCCATAAAGGGTCCGCCTTTTGTCGTTCTAGCATTGTTATAGAATTTACTTCACTCTACATATTAATCCAATGACTACAGTGCTCTGTTGGTGGAAGTACTAGCCACCGTACTGCCAATTCTAAATATCCCAAGACATAACTGATCCACGCAATGATAACTCAAGCATTGCTACGGAATTTAAGTCATCAGGGAACAAATTAATCAAACGGCAAGATTGGCATACTGACGGCAGTACTCACTACTGTTTCGACATGTGTCAATGGCTCCAGCGATAATTCTTCATCCGTTGATTATTCTCAAATTGCTGTGAAGCTTAAATCATCAGTGAACAGATTAATACAACGGCTGCAGCACTGCGCTTATGGCTGTACTTAGTACAGTTATGTGAATTATTAATATGTCGAATTATAACGCATAAGTACTTCGAAAATCTAGAATTGGTATAGAATATAGGGCATCATTGAACAGGTTAATCCATCGGTGACAGCGTTCCTTGATGGATGTACTAAGTACCGTACTGTCTATTGTAAATATCTCCATCCATAACCGTACTATATACAGACTATTCTAGAATTGCCCTTAGACCTAAGATATTCGTGAGAGAATTACTGCAACAGCTATAGCACTGTGATTATGGCTGTTCTCAGTACCGTTTAGACAATTGTTAATGTCTCGAGCGACAATTGGACAGTCATTTTTCATTCTAGAATTGCAAAAGTATTTAAATCATTGAACAGGTGAATCCAACGGCTACGTTGCTATATTGGTTGATGTACCAACTACTGTACCGGGAATGGTAAGTATTTCTTGCATAAATGATGTATACATAGATTATTCTAGAGCTACTGCGGAATCTATATCATAAGGGAATAGATTAATCCATTGCCTGCAGTATTGTTGTCATGGCCGTACTATGTACTGTGTAGTCAGTTGTCAATATCTCGAGCTGTCATGGATGTGTCTTTTGTCATTCTAGAATTACTATGGAATGTGAATCATCATTCAGCAGAAAAATCCAACGGCATTAGTGCTCTATTGGTGGATGCAGCGTGGACCGCGTTGGAAATGTAAATATCTCTAGTCATAACTAATGTATACGTTAATTATTCTAAACCTACTATGGAATTTACGTCACCAATGGACAGATTAATCCCACGGACGCAGTGCTGCTATGATGGCTGTACTCGGTACTGTTGTGCCAATTGTTAATATATCGGGCTACAACGGGTCGGTCTTTTGTCATTCTAGATATGCACAGGATCAAAATCATCATTGATCTGGCTAACCTGACGGCTACTGCGCCCCGTTTAATGGATGTAAGATGTACCGTACCGTCAATTGTAAATATCACTAGTCATAACCGTCTGATCCATTGATTGCTCTAGAAACACAGTGGACCTTAAATCATCAGTGAACAAATTAATGCAACGGATAATGTACTGTTGTGATAGCTGTACATAGTACTGAGGTGTCAGTTGTCAATATCACAGGCTCCAACGGATCGGTCTGTTATTATTCTGTAGAATCAAAGTCGTCATTTTAAAAATATATCCATCGGCTAGAGTCCTATATTGGTGGACGTATTAAGAACCGCACTCACAAATGTAAATATCTCTAGCCGCAACCGTCCTATACGTTCATTACTGTAGACTTGCTATGGAATTTGGATCATCAGTGGACAAATAAATCCAACAGGTACTGTAATGTGATGATGGATGTACTCAGTACCGTTTAGTCACTTCCTAATTTAAAAGGTTATAATGGGTCAGCCCTTTGTTATTCTTGAATTGCAATAGAATTTACTTCATCACTGAACAGGTCAAACCAACGGCTACAGAAATCTATTGGAGGATGTACCGGCTACCGTATTAGGAATTGTAAATATCTCTTGTCATAGCTTATGTATGAATTGGTTATTCTAGAGCCACTGTGGAATTTAAACCATCAGTGACCATGCAATACCAACTGCTACAGTGCAGCGATAATGGCCGTGCATAGTACTGCTTTGCCATTTGTCAATTTCTCGGATTGCAACAGATCGGTCCTTTTTCACTCTAGAAATGCAATTGAATCAGAATAATCATTTAACCGATCATCCCAACGGCCACAATGCTGGGTTGATAGACGTACTGAGAACCAACCTGCCAATTGTATATACCTCTAGACATAACCGTACCACGCATCAACATCCCTCGACTTTCCTTAGTATCTGAATCATCACTGAACAGGTTAATCAACCGGCTGCAGTGCTCAATCGGCGGCGGCACCAACTACAGTACCGGCAATTGTAAATATCTCTTGCCATAGCGCATGTGTACGTGTATTGTACTAGAACAACTGTGGAATTTATAACACCGGCGAAAAAATTGATCCAACGGCTACAGTACAGTGAAGATGGCTGAACATGGTACTAAGGAGTCAGTTGTAAATAGCTCCATATATAACGGACTTGTCTTTTGTCATTCTAGGGTTTCTATATAACCTTAATCATCTTTGGGCAGATAAATCCAGCGGCAACTGTGCTCTGTAGATTGATGTTCTGAGAATCGTACTGTCAGTTATGAATTCCTCTAGCCATAACTTTACCATACAATGATTACTCTATACTTGCTGTGGAGTCTGCGTCATCAGTGAACAAATTAGTCCAACCGCAAGAGTAAGGTGATTATGACTGTGCTCATGAATCTTTCGTCATGTGATAAAGTCTAGAGCGGCGATGGGTCAGTCCTTTGTAGTACTAGAAGTGCAATAAAATTCAAATTATCACTGATGAGATTAATCCATCCTCTGCAGTACTCTGTTAGTGGAAGAACGAAATACCGTACTGGGAATTGTAACCATCTACGGCCGTAACTGACGTATATATTGATTAGTCAGGAACTACTGTGGAATTCAAGTTATCACTGTAAATTTTAATACAACGGCTACAGTGATCAGTTGATGAATGCATTAGGATCAGTGCAGTGAGTTCTAAATGCCTCTAGTAATAACCGCACCAGGCGCTGGTTATTCTAGAATTTTCGTTAAACTTGCGCTATCAGTAAATAAATTATCCTAACGTCTAAGGCACTGTGATGATGTCAGTGCTAAGTACTGTTTCGTCAACTGTCAACATCAAGAGCGATAACGGGCTAGTCCTTTGTCATTCTAGATTTGCAAAGTGATTTAGATAATCATTGAGCAGATAATTCCAACTGTTACAGCCAACTGTCGGTGGATGTATATAGCCGCGTGCTTCCAACTGCAAGTGTCTCTAGCCATAACTGATCTACACCTTGATAACTCCAGAACTACCTTGGAATTTACATCATGAGAGGACAATTTAATCAAATATCTACATTTCTATAATGACAGATACGCACAGCACTGTTTTGACACGTATCGATATCTCGAGCGACAATTGCTGTATCCATTGATCATTCCGCAATGTCTGAAGAAGCTAGATGCTCAGGGAACAGACCAATTCAACGGCTATGATATCGCGTAGACGACTGCACTGGGAGAGGCATTGTCATTTGTTAATGGCACTAAAAATATCTGATGCATACGTTGACCATTCTAGTACTGCCATAGTGCTCAAATCATCAGGGGACAGATTGATCCACGGCTACAGTGCTTCGTAGGTGGATATACCTAGTATCGTGCTGACAGTTGTAATTATGTCTAGCTGTAACTGATCTATACATTTTTATTCTAGAGCTGCTGAGGAACACTAGTCGTCAGGGAAAAAATCGAACGAATGGCTGCAAGACTATAATGATATTTTTACGGAGTACTCCTATGACATATATCAATGCCTCCAGTGACAGTTGCTCCTCCCATTGATCATTCTGCAGTTTCTTAACAACTTAGATGACCAGCAAACACGTTATTAGAACTTCTATAATATTGTGTAGACGGCTACGTTCAGTAATGTATTGCCATTTGACAATGCCGCTAAAGATATCAGTTCCATCCGTAGAAGATTCTAGAGCTTCTGTGGAATTTATACGATCAGTTAACAAATGAATCTGACGGCTACAGTACTCTGATGATATCTGCAATCATTACTGCGACGTCAGAAATTAATGCCTCGAGAGATAAGGGATATGTCTTATGTTATTCTCGTTTTCCTATAAGACTTATATCATTGGTGACCAGATTATTCAAACGGCTACGGTGCCCTGTTGACGGCTATACTCAGTAAGGCATTGACATGGCTGAATATCTACAGCGGCAAATACTTAGGCCATTGATCTTTCTACAATTGCTAGGGCACATGGATGGCCAACGAAGCGAATAATACAGTGGCTATCGTCTTGTGAAGAAGGCAACATGGAGTACATTGCTGATATTTGACCGTATCACTACTGATACGTGATCTATCGACTCATAACACTATAATACTCATTTAAATCATCAGTAAACAGAATAACCCAGCGGCTAGTGCTCTGGTGGTTGTCATAATATGTACCATAATGTCTATTTTTAATATCTGTATCCATAGACGGTCTATAGATTTATAATGCTAGAATCGCCGTGGGATTTAAATAATCAGGGAAAAAATTAGTCCAGCGTCTAAAGTACTCTGATAATGGCAGTAATCAATATTGTTTCGTCAATTCTTTGCACCTCGAGCGTTAGTGGGCCAGTCCTTTGTCATTATAGAGATACAATGAACCTAAATCATCACTGAACAGATTAATACAACTGCCACAGGGCCTTACTGAAGGATGTAACAACTGCCGTACTTGGAATTGATTATATCACTAGTCACAACTTATGTACACATTGATTTTTCTAGACCTACGGTGGAACTTATGTAATCAGTGAAGATATTATTCCAACGGATACAGTACTGTGATGATGGTTGCACTCAGTACTCTGTTGTCAATTGCTAATATTCCGAGGGATGATGAATCTGTCATTTGTCAGTCTAGAATTGCAAGAATGTCCATAGCATCGCTAAACGGAATAATCCAACCGCTACAGTGCTCTGATGGTAGATGAACTAATTACCGTAATGTCGTCTGTAAATACCTCTAGCCGTAACCGTACTATACATTAATCGTCCTAGATTGGCTGTGGAAATATAATCATCAGTGTACATGTTTATCTAACGTCTACAGTAAAGCGAAGGTGGCTGGAATCAGAAATGTGTTCTCAATTTTTAACATTTCCAATGATAATAGATCGGTCTTTTTCATGCTAGAATTGATGTAGAATATAAATCACCAGTGAACAAATGAATCGAATAGAAGCAGTGCTCAGTAGGTGGATTTACAAAGTGCCGTAATGCTAGGTGTAGACGTGTCAAGCCATACCGGTGTTATACATTGTCTGTTCCAGAATTGCTGTAGAACTTACATCATCATGGACCAAATTATTCAAACGGCTATATTACAGTGACGACGACTGTACACGGTACTGCTATGCCAATTGTTGATGCCATGGGATATCATGGATATGTTACTAGTCGTTGTAGAATTGCTAGAAAATCTAAAACGTCACTGAGCAGAATAATCCATCGGCTACAGTGGTCTTATGATGGATGTATTGAGTACCGTACGGACTAGTTGTAGATATGTCATGGCATTGTCGTAGTATTCATTTATTATTCTTGAACTGCTTTGGTATTTACACCATGAGTATATAATGTAATTCAACGGCTGCAGTATTGTGATGATGGCTGTACTCACTACACTGTTGTCACTAGCGAGTGTCGCGAGGGACAATGTATCTGTATTTTGATATACTCGATCTGCTATAGTAACTGAATCATCATTGAACTGACTAATCCAACGCCTACTGTGATTTATTGTTGGATGTACTCTGTAGCGATCTATCAACTCTAAATATCTCTAGCCATTACCGTACCATACATTCATTATTCTAGAATTGCTGTGGAATTTAAATCATTAGTGAGTAGATTAATACAACGGCAACAGAATTGTGATATTGGCTCACTCAGTGCTGCGATATCAGTTGTTAACGTCTCGTGCGATACTGGATATCCCTTTTGTCATTCTAGAATTTCTATAGAGATTAAATCCTTAGTGACCAGATTAATCAAGTCGCTACTGTGTTCTGTTGCTGGACATGCTCAGTACTATATTGACACATGTCAATGCTTCCAGCGACAATTGCTCCGCCCATTGATACTTCTGCAATTAGTGATGGACATACATGACCAGCGAACAGATTGATACATTGTCCATAATATTATGTTGACGCCTACAGTCAGTACCCCATTGACATTTATCAATATCACTGCAGCTGGACGGTATACCCATTGATCTAACTAGAATTGCTACAGAGTTTAAATCAACAGTGAACCGATAGAAACAACTGCAAAAGCGCAGTGTTGGTTGATGTACCAAGTACCGAACTGTAAATTGTAAATACCTCTAGCCATAATAGTTCCATTCACTGAATATTGTAGAATTGCTGTGGAATATAAATGATCAGTGAACAAATTAATGCAATGGCCATAGAACTGCGATTTTGGCATTTTCAGCACGGTTCTGTTAATTGTCAATATCTTGAGCGACAATGGATCTGCTTTTTGTTATTCTAGAATTGCTATAGTATTTAATTCGTCATTGAAGAGATTAGCTCAACGGCTGCAGTGCTCTGTTGATGGATGGACTCTGTACCGTACTGTTGGTTTTAAATATTCGTGCTCTGCATTGATTATTATGGAATTGCTGTAGAATATATATCATCATTGAAAAAATCAATCTATCATAGTATAGTTAAGATGGCTGTACTCCGTAGTGTGTCGTCAATTGCTAATGTCTCGAGGGATAATGGATCTGCCTTTTTTCATTCTAGAATTGCTATATAATCTAAGTCGTCATAGAACAGGCTAATCCAACATCGGCAGCTTTATGCTGGTGGAGGTGCAAGTACCGTTATGCCCATTGCAAATATTTCTATGCATAAGCGTTATATATGTTTATTATTACAGAATGCTTGTGAAACATAAATCGTCAGTGAACAAATTATTCCAACGGATAAAGCCAGTGGATAATGATTGTACTCGATATTTTATTGCATTTTGTTAATATCTCTTGCAATGATTCAGTCATCAACTGCTCATTCTTGAATTGCAATCGAGATTACGTGCTCAGTTGATGGATTAGTACAATTGATATGAGACTGTGTAAATGTCTGCACCCAGTCCTGTACTGTTCTATGTCAATATCTCTAGCGACAATTGTCAAATACATTGGTCGTTCTACAATTGCCGTAGGACTCAGATGATCAGCGTGCAGGTTACCCCCATTGATGCAGTACTGCTTAGACTGCTACGAACAGTGGCGTGTTCTCAGTTGTCTATATCCTTAGCGATATTTGATCAATCCAGTGATCATTCTAGAATTGTGATATAATACAGGGTATCTTAGGACAGGTTGATGCAATGGCTTTAGCTATGCATAGATTGCTCTACTCAGTAACGAGTTTCAATTTTTATCATCTAGATCGATAATGTATCTACTTTTTGTCGTTCTGGAATAGCTGCATAATTTTAAACATCTGTGACAAGGGTAAACATGCGGCTTCAGTGCTCTGTTGATGGATGTACTCAGTACTGTATTAGCATATGTCAATATCTCCAGCAGCAATTGCTCCTTCCATTGAAGTTTTTACCGTTGCTGAAGCATATAGTGTTTCAACGAACAGATTGATTCAGTCGCTATGGCATTCAGCGGCTGGCTACCTTCTGTACTGTCTTGTCATTTGACAAAACCACTACAGGTTTGTGGTGTTTAGATTGACCGTACTAGAGCTGCGATCGAATATATATAACCAGAGGGCAAATTAGTGCATCGCATACAGCACTGTTATGCTTGTTGAATTCGGTTCTGTTCTTTCCTTCGTAAATATATCGACCAATGATGGATATACCATTTGCCGTTCTAGCATTGCAACAGAAATATAGATCGTCAGTGATCAGACTAATTCAACGGCTACAGTGCTCGTGTAGTGGTTGTACTAATTCCCGTACTATCAATTGTATGTGTCTCCAGCCATACCTGCACCATAAATATATTATTCTTGAATTTCTGTGGAATTTACACCATCAGTGAACAGATTAATACCACGGATGCAGTACTGCGAAGTTGTCTGCACTCAGTACCATATTGTCAATTCCTAATTTCACTAGCGATAATGGATCAGTCTTAGGACATTCTACAAATGGTATATAATATAAATCATTTGTCAACATAATAGTCCAACGGCTACAGTGCTCTGTTGACGGACTTACTGAGTACTGTGCTGTTATTTGTAAATATTTCTAGCCATACCGGTTATATGCACTGATTATTCTAGAGTTGCTGTGGAATTCAGGCGATCAGTGGACAAACTAATACAACGGCTACACAAATGTCACAATTGCTGTACTCAGTACCGTTTCGTCAATGGCCAAAGTCTCGTGCGTCCATGGGTCCGCCATTTGTCATTCTAGAATTTATATAGAATATACACCACTGATCAGATTAATCCAATGGCTACACTGCTCTGATAGTGGATAGGTCATGTTCCGCACTGCAAAATATAAATATCTGTAGCAGTATTTGACGTATACATTGACTACTCTAGAAGAATAAGGGGTGAATCCAACGGCCACATTGCTCTGTTGCTGCATGTACTGAGCACTTTACTTCCGACTTTAAATTTTTATAGACGTAATTGAAACATGAATTGATAACTCCAGAGCTACGTATGATGATGGATGTGCACAGAACTGTTTGGACATGTGTCAACGTCTCCAGCGACAGTTGCCCTATCCATTGATCATTCCATAGTTTCTGAAGAACTTAGATGCTCAGCGAAATGACTAACTGAACGGCTATGATATCGCGTAGGCAGCTATACTCGGAGATGTATTGTTATCTGTCAATAACACTAAAGATATCTGATGCATACGTTGACCATTCTAGTACTGCCATAGTGCTCAAATCATCAGGGGACAGATTGATCCCACGGCTACAGTGCTTCGTAGGTGGATGTACCTAGTATCGTACTGAGAATTCTAATTATGTCTAGCTATAACTGATCTATACATTTTTATTCTAGAGCTGCTGAGGAACACAAGTCGTCAGGGAAAAAATCGAACGAATGGCTGCAGGACTATAATGATATTTTGAGTGAGTACTCCTTTGACATATATCAATGCCTCCAGCGACAGTTGCTCCTCCCATTGAACATTTTGCAATTGCTTGACGACTTAGGTGACCAGCAAATATATTGTTAAAACTCCTATAATACTGTGTAGATGGCTGCACTCAGTAATGCATTGCAAATTGTCAATGCCTCTAAAGAAATCTGATCCATTCGTTGACTATCGTGGAATTGCTGTGGAATTTACTCCATCATATAACAAATTAATCTAACGGCCACAGTACTGTGATGATTTCTGCAGTCATTACTGTAGCGTCAAAAATTAATGCCTGCAGCGATAAGGGATCTGTCTCTTGTTATTCTGGTTTACCCATAGAATTTATATCATGAGTGACCAGACTATTCAAACGGCTGCGGTGCTCTCTTAACGCATATACTCAGCAAGGCATTGACACGGCTGAATATCTACAGCTGCAATTGCTTAGTCCATTGATCTTTCTACAATTGCTAGGGAACATGGATGGCCAACGAAGCGAATAATACAGTGGCTATCGTCTTGTGTAGAAGGCAACATGAAGTACATTGCTGATATTTGACCATATCACTACCGATACGTGATCCATCGACTCATGATTCTGGAATATATATATAAATCGTCAGCGAACAGAATAACCCAGCGGCTAGTGCTCTGGCGGTGGACATAGTATGTACCGTACTGTCTATTATCAATATCTGTACCCGTAAGTGGTCTAGACATTGATTATGCTAGGAACGCAGTGGGAATTATATCATCACTGCAAAAATTAATCCTACGGCTTCATTACTGTGACGATGGCTGTACTCTGTAATGTTACGTCAATTGATAATACTTCGAACTGTACTGGATCTGTCAGCCGTGAACCTAGAATTGCTATAGAACATGAATAGTCTTTGAACATGTTAATCCAACTTTCAAAGTGTACTGTTGTTGGATGTACTATGAACAGCATTGTGATTTGTAGATATGTCTTGACATAGCCACACGATACATTTATTATTCTAGAATTGCAGTTCTATTTAAGTTACCAGCGAACAAATTAGTCCAGCGGCAACTGTACACTGATGATTGCTGTGCTCAGTAATCTTTCGTCAATTGTTAATGCCTCGAGCTATGACGGATCTGTCTTTTTTCTTTCTAGAATCGCCACTGTACCAGAATCATTATTGGACAGGTAAATACAACGCCTGCGTTGCTCTATTTGTGAATGTACCGACTATCGTGCCGTGAATTGTTATTTTCTCTAGGCATACCTGGCATATACATTGAATATACTAGAGCTACTGTGGAATTCAAATTATCACTGGACAGATGAATCAAGCGGCTACAGTGCTCTCTCGGTGGATGTAACAACAACCGTTGTACAACTCAGTGTTGTAAGTGCCATTAGCCATAGCTGATATATGCGTAGGTAATACAAGGACTGCAATGAAATTTAAGTCACCAGCGAACAGATTAACATATTGGCTACAGCAATATGATGATGGCTGTTCTCAGTACCGTTTTGTCGATTGCTAATACCTTGCGCTGTAAAGGAGCTGTCTTCTGTTATTCTACAGTTGCTATGGAATATAAATCATCATTGAACATGTCAATCCAACGGCTGCAGTGCCCTGTTAATGGATGTACTATGAACAGTACGGTCAATTATAAATATATCTATACATAACCGCACCATATATTGCCTCCACTGGAATTGTTACAGAATTCATGTCACCATTGAACTGATTAATCTAACGGCTACAGTCCTCTCTCTTTGAATGAACCATCTACTGTATTGGGAGGTGAGCTGTCTCTGATCATAACGGATCTATGCGTTGATTACTCTATAGCTACCGTACTATTTACGTCACCAGTGAACAGATAAATACAACGGTTATAATACCGTGATGAATGCTGTACTCAGTTCTGGTACGTCAATTGTTAGTATCTCCAGGTGTACCGGATACGCCTTTTGTCATTCTAGAATTGCAGTAGAAATTAAATCATCACCTATCAGGTAATTCCAAAGGCGACAGTGCTCTGTTGGTGGACGCACCGATTAACACCCTTGGTATTGTAAGTGCCTCTTGCCATAAGTGATGTAAACGCTGATTATTCTTCAACTACCTTGGAATTTTCGTCATCACTGTACAAATTAAACTTATCGATATTGTACTTTGATTGTGAATGTACTTAGTACTATTTTGTCATTTGTTAATATCTCTAGTGGTAGTGGAACTCTCCTTTGTCATTTCAGAGTTTCTATATGATAATTTTGATCATTGAACAGGTCAATTAAACGGCTGTAGTGCACCGAATATGGATGTACTAAGTTCCATACTGTCAGTTGTAAATAGCTCCAGCAATAACGGTACTGTATATTGATTATTCCAGGATTGCTGTTAAACTTTAGTCATCAGTGAGTAATAAGTCTAACGCCTTAAGTACTGTGATGGTGTCTGTCCCCAATACTGTTTCGGAAATTTCTAATTTCTCAAGCGATAATGGGTAAGTTTCTTGACTTTCTAGAATTGCAATAGTGTTTGCATAACCTCTGAACTGATTAATCTTTCGGCAAGAGTGCTTTCATAATGGATGTGCCTACTATCGATCTGGAAATTGTAAATATCACTCGACATAACTGATGTGTACTTGGAGTATTCTAGAACTAAAGTGGGGTTGTAATTACATCTGAACAGGTTAAACCAACGGCTATTTTGATCTATTGGTTGATGCACCGAACACTGCACTGGGAAACTTCTGTAACACCAGCCATAACGGCTGTATACATTGGTTATTCTACAACTACCGTGGAATGTATATCTTCCGGGAACAGATTAATCCAGAGGCTGCAGTATTGTCATAATGGCTGTATACGGTACAGCTACGACAAATATGACTCGCTCGATCCGCAATGTGCCGGTCCGTTCTTATTTCAGTGTTGTTATACAATTACATAACCGCTGACCAGCTTAATCCATCGGCTACAGTGCTTTAATGGCGCATGTACCAAATACCGTACTGGGAATTGTAAATGCCTTCAGGAGCAACTAATGTACGCACTGATTATTCCAGAACTGCTGTGGATTTTGAATCATGAGTGGACATAGTAATGCAGCGTCTGTATTACTGTGACTATGCCGGTACACAGTACTCTCTTGTCAATTGTCAATATCTCGAGCAATAACGGAGCTGTCGCTTGATATTCTACGATTGCTATAGAAGCTACATTATCACTGAAGGGTTTAATCCAACGACTACAGAGCTCTGTTGATAGATGTACTAAGTACCGTACTGTTGTTTGTAAATATATCTATCCACAACGGTGCTATATATTGATTACTCTAGAATTGCAGTTAAACTTAAATTATCGTTCAGCAAATTAATCCATCGGCTGCAGCACAGTGACGATGGCTACAGTCATTACTCTTATGTCAATTGTTAACATTTGCAGATATAAATGATATGTGTTTTGTCATTCCAGGGTTCGTATGGTATCTATATCATCATTGAACATGTTAATGCAACGGTTAAAGTGCTCTGCTGATGGATGTACTAGGAACCACACTGTCAACTGTAAGTACATCCAGCCACAACCGTACAATTTACTGAATATGCCAGAATTGCTGTTAAGCTTAAATTTTCGGCGACCAAGTATGTCCAACTGCTAGAGTACGGTGATGACAGCAGTACTCAATACTGTTTCGAGAATTGTTAATGTATTGAGAGGTAATGGTTCAGTCCTTTGTCAATCTGGAAGTGCAATAGAATTTATACCATTGCTGAGCAGATAAATTCGTCGGGTTCACTGCTCTATTGGGAATTTTACACATCCCTAGCCATGACTGCCGTATTCGTAGGCTATTCGAGAACTACCGCGTAACATGAATCATCACAGAACAGGTTGATCCAACGGCTTGAGTGCTATGTTGGTGGATGTACCTAATACCGTACAGGGAACTGTAAATATCTCTAGGCAGGACTGACATATGCATTGATTGTTCTAGAACATCTGTTAAACTTAAGTCATCAGTGAATAGTTTAACCCAACGACTACAGTACTGTGACGATGGCTGTACTTGGTACTATGTTGTCAGTTGTTAATATTTCGAGCAATGAATGATCATTCCTTTCGCATTCTGGAATTGCAATAGAATCAGAAGAATCAATAGACAGGTCAATCCAACGGCTATAGAGCTCTTTTCATAGATGTACTATGAACCGTACTGTCAATGTAAATATCTCTACCCACAACCGTAATATGCACTGATTATTCTAGAACTGCAGTTAAATTTAAGTAATTAGGGAGCAACTTACTCCAACGGCTGAAGCACTGCGACGATGGCTGTGGTGCGTACTGTTACGTCAATTACTACTGCCTCGAGCGGCAATGGGTAACTCCTTTGTCATCCTAGAATTGCAATAGAAATTAAACCATCTCCAAGCGGATTAATCCAACGGCTACAGTGCACTCGCGGCGAGTACACGAACTACCCTGCTGCGAATTGCAAACATCCCTAGCACTAACTGATGCATGCCTAGCTCATTCCAGGATTTCTGTGGTATTTAAAGCGCCAGTGAGCAGATTATTCCAGCCGCTGCAGTGACCTGTTGATGGATGTACAAAGAGCCGTACAGTCAATTGTATACGTCTCTTGACATAACTGTAGCGCGCACTGACTAGCCTAGATATGCTTTGGAATTTAAATCATCACTTAACGGATCAAGCCAACTGCTGCCGTGCTCTATTGGTAGATGAACCAGATACCGTAATGGGAATGGTTGATGCCTCTATCCATAATTGGTCCATACAATGACTATTGTAGAACTACCGTGGTATTTAAACCATCAGGGAACAGATTAATCCAACGGATGTAGTAACATGATGATGGCCATACGCAGCAACTTTATGTCAATCGTTAGTGCCTCGTGCTGTAACGGAATGGCCTCTTGTTTTTCTAAAAGTTCTAGAAAGTCTAAATCAGCATTGAAGATGATAATTCAACAGCTACATTGCTCTGTAAATGGGCCCACAATAATCCGTACTGTTAATTGTGTATCTACTATTATGGTATCACTACATTAACAGATCACTGTCGTGGATCAACATCTTCAGTGATGACGTATACCATGTAGCAATTCCTGAATGACAAAGGACAGATCCCATATAATTCAAGATGCTAACAACACACGAAACAGTATTCAGTAGAGCCATTATTGCAGTAACTTAGCCGTAGGTTTAATATATTCACTGATGACTTAAGTTACACAGAAGTACTAGAATAACAAATGCATACAGCAGTCATGGGTCGAGATATATACAATTCCCAGAGCTGCGCTTTGTGTATCCGGAAATAGATCACTGTAGCCGCTGGATTAATCTATTTTGTGATGACATGAGTCCCTCCGTAGTTCTAGAATTATCAACGTATACGCCCGTTGTTGGTAGAAGCATTTACAACTCTCAGTACGGTAATCATTACATCCTCAAATAGAGGACTCTTGCCCTTGTGTTGAGCTGTTCCATAATGATTTCGATTTCAATGCAATTCTAGAATGACAAAGGTCTGACAGTTTATCGCTCGAGACATTAGCAAGTGACGAAACAGTACTGAGTACAGCCGTCATCACTGTACTGTAGGCGTTGGATGAATTTATTCTCTGGTGAAGAGACTAACAAAGAAGGTCTAGAGTATTGAATGTATATAACGGTTATGGCTGGAGAAATTTGCAATTGTAAGGGCGGTTCCTAGTACATCCACCAACAGAGCGCTATAGCCGTTGGGTTAGCCTTTTCAATGCTTTAGATACTGTGGTCACTCCAGAACGACAAATGACATATACGTTGCAGCTCGAGATATTACCAATTGACATAACAGCACTGAGTACAGCCATCAGAACATTGCTGCAGCATTTGGTTTAATCTATCCACTGATTATTCGAATTCCGCATTAGTTCTATAACAATAATTGTACACGTCAGCTATGGCCAGAGAAATTTACAATTCCCAGTACTGTAGTTGGTACATCAAACAATAGAGCACTATAGTCGTTCGATTAAACTGCTCAGAGGTGATATAAATTCCATTACATTTCAAGAAGGGAGTGGGCTCACCTATTATCGCACCAGACATGAACTAGTGTCGAAACAGTACTAAGTTTAGCCAGCATCACAGTACTGTAGCCATTGGCTTAATTGGTCCACAGATGGTGCAAATTCCGAAGCAAGTCAAGAGCAATAAATGTATAGTACTTTTATTTGTAGATATATTTAAGTTTGACAGTACGGCTCTTAGTACAACCATCAACAGGGCACTGTAGCCGTTACGTGTACGTGTTCAATGATGATTTGTATTCTATAGCGACTTTAGAATGACAAAATACGTATCCGTCAGACCTCGAGATATTAACAATTGACATAACAGTACTAAGTACAGTCACCAGCACAGCGCTGCAACCCTTCGATTAATCTGTTCATTGATGAAGTAAGTTCCACAGCAATTGTGGATTGATCACTGGATAGAGGGTTGTAGCAGGAGACACTGACACATGTCAGAACAGTATTGAGAACAGCCATCAATATGATACTCCAGCCACTTGAATAATTTGCTCACTGCTGATTTTAATTCCACAGAAATTCTAGTATAATCAATGAGTAGAGCGGTTACGGCGTTGACATTTAAAATTGACGGTACGGTACATAGTGAATCTACCAACAGAGCACTGTTGCGGTTGTATAAATCTGTCTACTGATGATATATACTCTATAGCAATTGTAGAATGAGAAAATATAGATCCACTATCCCTGGAGACATAAACAACTGACCACACAGCACTGAGTACAATCTCCATCACTGTGCAGTAGCCGTTAGATAATTTTGTTCGCTGATGATGTGAATTTCAAATCAATTATAGTACAGTGAATTCATAGTGCGTGTAGGTCTAAGTATACTAACAATTGACATTACGGCACTTACTACATCCACCAACAGAGCTTTGTTGCCGTTCAATTAATCCGTTCACTGATGATTTATGTTCTACATCATTTATGGAAGGAAAGCAGGAAGATCCGTTAACCCTCGAGATATAAGCAATTGGAAACACATTACTGATTACAGCCATCATCACAGTACGGTGGACGTTGGATTATTTTGTTCGCTGACGGTTTCAGTTCCACTGCAATTCAGCAATAATCAGTGCGTTATACGCTTGCGGCTAGAGATATTTGCAATTGACATAACGGTTCTTAGCACCTCCACGTGCAGAACGCTGCAGCCGTTGGATTAACCTGTTATGTGATGATGTAGGTTGTGTAGCAATTCAGGAATAACAAATTACAGATCCATCATGTCGCCAGGCATTAACAATTGACTTTGCAGGATCGAGTGCAGCCACTGCGACAGAAAAGTAGGCGTTTCAATGAATTGTCCACTGATGATGTATGTTCAACAGCAATTCTAGAATAATCAAAGCATGGTGCGGATATGGCTGGAGGTATCTACAATTGATATTACAGCACTTAGTACAACCTAAGGCAGAGAGCCGTAGCCGTTGGATTAATCTGTTCAATGTTGATTTAAATACTACATAAGTTCTGGAATGAAGCAGACATATCCATTAGCGATGGAAATATATGCAATTGACAACACAGTATTGAGTCCAGCCATCATCACATTACTGTGGCCCTTGGATGAACATGGCCGTTGATGACTTAAGTTCCACAGACATTCTGTAATTGTCAATGTATAGTGCATTTATGACTAGAGACATTTACAACTGACATTTCGGTAGACAGTACATCGACCAACAGATCTCTGTTGCCGTTCTATTAGTTCCTTCACTCATGACTTTTATTCTACATCAATTCTAGAATGAAGGTATACATATCCATTATCCCTCGAGCCGCTAGTAGTTGACTAAACAGTACCGAGTACGGCCATCATCGCAGTACTGTAGCCGCTGGATTAATTGGTTCACTGAAGGTGTAAATTTCAAAGCAAGTTCATAGTAGCCAATGTATTCATCAGTTACGGCTAGAGGTACATACAACTCCCGGTACCGTAGTTGGTACATTCACACATAGAGCACTCTATACGTTGGATAATCTGTTGAGCGATGCTTTAAATCCTATTGCCACTCTAGTATGGCAATGGACTGACA
Organism: Eufriesea mexicana; assembly: GCF_001483705.2. Lineage (NCBI taxonomy): Eukaryota > Metazoa > Arthropoda > Insecta > Hymenoptera > Apidae > Eufriesea > Eufriesea mexicana. The sequence continues at coordinate 46,267 of NW_016912902.1, forward strand.
CATTATCGTTATAGACATTAACACGTGACGAAACAGTGCTGTGTACGGCCAACATGACTGTACTATACCATCGGGTTAATTTGTTCCCTGATTATTTGTATTACACGGTAGGTCTATAATAATCAAGATATGCATCTGTTGTGTAAAGAGACATTGGCAAATGCCAGTACTGTCGTTGGTACATCCTCCAATATAGCTCAGTGATCGTTGATTAATCCGTTCAGTGATGACATGAATTCCAAGGCAAGTCTAGGGCAGTCAATACATAGTACGGTTATGGCTAGGGATATTTAAAATTGACGGTACGGTTCTTAGAACATCCATATACAGAGCATTGTAGCCGTTGGATTGATCTGTTCAATTATGATATATATTCTACATGAGATCTAGAATGACAAAAGGTAGCACCAAAACGGATCAAGATAATAACATCTGGCAACACAGTGCTGGGTACAGCCATTACCACAGTACTGTATTCCTTGGAATACTATGTCCGTCAATGGCTTAAATTCCACAGTTGTTCTTGAATAATCAACGTATACCTCAGTTCTGCCTTGAGACACGAACAGTTTCCAGTACGGAAGTTATTACATCCACAAACAAAGCACTGCAGTGGTTGGGTCAACCTGTACTGTGACGATTTAGATTCCATTGGAATTTGAGGATGACAAAGGGCTGACAACACAGTACTTAGAAGAGTCAACGTCAGATTACAGTAGCTGTTGGATTAATTTACTCACTGATAATATGAATTTATCAGCATCCTAGATTAACCAATGTATAGCACGGTTATGGCTTGGCAAATTTAAAATTGACAGCACTGTAGTAAGTAAATGCATCAGCAGTGCATTGTAGCCGTTGAATTAACCTCTACAGCGGTGACTTAGATTCTACAGTAATGATAGGATGACAAAAGGCAGATCCGTTGTAGCTCGAGTTATTAACGATTAACTTAACAGTACCGAGTACAGTCATCATCACATTACCGTGGCCGTTGGATTAATTTGTCCGCTGATGATTTATATCCTATTGCAATTCTGGAGTGACAAAGGACTGAACAATTATCGTTCGGGATATGCAAAATGGACGTAACAGAACTGAGTGCTGCCATCAGCGGAGTACATTAGGCGTTGGAATAATTTATTCACTGATAATTTGACTTTTACTGGAATTCTAGAGCAATCAATGTGCAGTGCAGTTGTGGCTAGTAATATTTACAATTGACAACACGGTACATTGCACATCCATCAGCAGAGCACTGTAGCCGTTGGACTAACAACCACCATGATGACATATACTTAATAGCAGTCCCAGAATGCCAAAAGGCGGATTCGTTACAGCTCGAGGCGTTAACAACTGACAGAGCAGTACTTAGTTCAGCAATCATCACATTACTGCAGCCTTTGGATTAATCCGTCCACTGATGATTTCTATTCCACAGTTATTCTTGAATAACCTCTGTATACATCAGTAATGGCTTCTAATATTTACAATTCCCATTACGGTAGTTGATACATCCACCGATAAAGTACTGCATACATTGGATTAATCTGTTCAATGACGGATTTACTTCAAGATCAAGTTTATGGTAGTCGTTGTATGACACGGTTACGTCTAGGGATATTTACAATTGACAAAGCGGTTCTTAGTACATCTATCAGTATAGCACTGTAGCAATTGGATTGATGTGTTCAATGACGATTTACTGTCTGTAGCAATTCTGGAATGTGAAGAGGCAGATCAAATGTACCTCGAAATTTTAGGGACTGGAAACTCAGCACTATGTACAGTCGTGAACACATTTCTGTAGGCGAGGGATTAATTTGTTCACTGATGATTAATATTAAACAGAAGGCACAGAGTAACCGACGTACGCATTAGCTATGTATAAACGTATTTACAACTCCCAGCACGATAGTTGGAGCATTCACATATACAGTACCGTAGCCGTTTCATTGGTCCGATCGGTGGCGACTTGAACTCCACGGTATGTCTGGAACAGACAATGTATACATCTGTTATGTATAGAGATATTGACAGTTCCTAGAACGTTAGTTGGTACATCCACCAAGAGAGCACTGTAGCCGTTGGATTTAACATTTCAGTGATGACCTATATTCCAAGGCAAGTCCAGGGTAGTCAAAGTATAATGCGGTTATGGCTACAGGAATTTATAGTTCACAATGCGGTACATAGAACATCTACCAGCAGAGTAATGTAGCCGTTGGATTAATCTATTCAGTAATGACCTATATTCCATAGAAATTGTGGACTGATAAAGGACAGATCCATTATCGCTCGATATATTAACAAACGCCATCACAGTACTGTATCCATTACAATGGCTTGTACGTTGACGATTTAAATTCCAGTCATTCTCGAATGATTACTGTAGAGTACGGTTATGGCCAAAGATATATACAACTGGCTTTACGGTACATAGTGCATCCACCAGCAGAGCAATATAGACCTTGGTTTAAACTGTATAGTGCTGATATTGATTTTATTGCAATTATGGATGATAATAGACAGATTCAATATACCTGGTGACAATAAAGTTGAGAACATATTTCTGAGCTCAGAACTCATCAATGTACTATATCCGTTGTAATAATTTGTTCACTGATGACTTTAGTTCCAGAGTAATTCAAGAACAGTCAACGAATGAGGCGGTTATGGCTTGTGATATATCCAATTTACAATGCGGTACATAGTACACCTACCAATGGAGCACTTTTGCCGTTGGATTAATATGTTCAATGACTACCTTGTTTCTATAACAATTCTAAAATGAAGAGAGACAGGTCCACCAGCCCTATATGTATAAACAGTTGACCATACGGTAATCCGTATAGCGATCATCGCATTACTGTGGCAGTTGCAACACTTTGTCCACTGGCGATGCAAATTCCAAAGCAATTCTGGAAAAATAAATTTATAGTACGGTTGCGGCAAGATATATTTAAAATTGACAGTACGGTACACAGTACATCAATCAACAGAACAATGACGCCGTTGGATTAATCTGTTCAAAAGCTATCTAGATTCTATAGCAATTCTGGAATGACAAAAGACAGATCCAATATCGCTCGAGATATTAACAAACAACAACGCAGTACTGAGTGCAGCTGTCATCACAGTACTGTAGCCGCTGGAATAATTCTTTCATTTATGAATTAAATTCCAAAAATAGTCTGGAACAGTTAATTCATGGTACGGTTATGGCAAGTGATATTCACAACTGACATTACGGTACACAGTACATCCACACAGATGGCAATATATACGATGGATTACGCAGTTGAGGGATTACATTGATTCTATAGCAAATATAAAGTGACTAATTACAGATCCATTGTACCTCCAGGCATTAACAATTTACACAGCTGGATTGAGTACAGCCATCGTCACAGTAACGTATGCGTTTGAATAATTTGTTCACTGATGATTTAAGTTCCACAGCCATTCTTGAATTTCCAATGTATGTTACCGGTAAATATAGAGATATCGACAATTGACGGTACATCACTTACTACATCTACCGAAAGATCTCTGCAGCCGTTGATTTAATCCGTTCACTGGTGATTTAAATTTTATAACAATTAAAGAACGGCAAGAGACATACCCCTTATCCAATGAGATATTAGCTATTGATCATGAAGGCCTGATTGCAGCAATCATCACAATGCTGTAGCCGTTGAAATAATTTGTTCACTGGCGATATAAATTCCACAGCAAATTTAGAATAATCAATGTATTGCACGGTTACTGCTAGGGCTACTCATCACTGACATTACGGTATTCAGTACATCCTCCATATAATCACTGTAGCCGATGGATTACTCTGTTGAGACATGATTTATATATTATTGCAAATACTTAACGACTAATTGCGGATACATTATGTCGCCAGGTACTTACAATTGAAGTAGCAGGATCGAGTACTGCCGTCACCACTGTTCTGTAGCAGTTGGCTTTAGTTATCCGTTGATTATTTAAGTTCTACAGCCATTCAAGTGCGATCAATGTATTATACAGTTACGGCTTGAGATATATACATCTGATACTACGGTAATCGTTGCTCTGCAATAATAGCACTGTAGATGTTGGATTAATCTGTTCAATGTTGCCTTAGATTTCACAGCAAATCTAGAATGACAAATGACACATTCATTATACCTCGTGATATTGACAATTGGGAACAAAGCACTGAACGCAGCCCTCACCACAATACTGTAGCAGTTGTGTTAACTTGCTCACTGATGACTAAAGTTTCACAGTAGATCTGGAGAAATGAATCCATGCATCAGTTATATCTGGAGCTATATACAATTTCCAGCACAGTAGCTCGTACATCCACCAAGAGAGCACGGTAGCTGTTGGCTTGATCTGCTCAGTGATGATGTAAATTCTATTGCAACTATAGAATGACAAAAGCCACATCCATTGCGTCTCGGGGTATTAACAACTGACAACACAGTACTCAGTACAGCCGTCAACGCAGCACTGTGGCAGTTGGATTAACTTTTTCACTGGTGATGTAGATTGCAAAGAGAGTCTAGAGTAATCAACGTATAGGACGGCTGTGTCTAGAGTTATTTATAATTGTCAACGCGGCTCTTAGCACATCCATCATCACAACACTTTATTCTCTGAACGGATGTATTCTACGATTGTTTAGAACCTATAGCAGTTAAGATTAACAAAAGGGGGTCCATTACCGCTCGTGATATTTACAACTGACAACGGTGCACTAGGTACAGCAATCATCACTGTACTGTAACAGTTGGACTAATTTGTTCACTGTTTTTACATCACATAATATAAGTTACAATTCAATTCCAGAGTAATCAATGTATAGAACGATAATGGCTGGAGACACTTACAACTATCAGTACGGTACTTATTAGATTAATCAGCGGAGCTCTGTAGCCGTTGAATTATCCTGTTCAATGATAATGCATATCCTATAGCAATTCTACAGCGACAAAATGCAGATCGGTTGCAGCTGGAGATATTAACAGTTGTCATGACAGCACTGAGTACAGCCATCATCACGGTACTGCAACCGGTGGATTAATCTGTTCACTGAAGATTTAAATACCTCAGTAGTTCCAGAATAATCGACGTATACATCAGCTAAGGCTCGACATATTAACAATACCTAGTACTCTAGTTTGGGTATCCTTCAATGGATCAATGTAGCAGATGGATTACGGTGTTCAGTGATGTTATTGATACCCTTGCAATTTCAGAATAACAATGGACAAGGTCCATTATCGCTCGAGACATAAACAATTGACGAAAGAGCACTGAGTACAGCCGTCATCACACGATTTTAGCCGTTGGAATAGTTTCTACTCTTATAATTTAGTTTTGACGGCAATTCCAGATTAAGGCTACAGAAAGTTACAAGTGACAGTACCGTACTTAGGACATCCATCAGAGGAGCATTCTAGCCGTTGCATTACCGTGCTTAATGATGATGTAGGTCCATAGCAATTCGAGAATGACAAAAGACAGGTTCGTCGACATAGTTCGAAATATTAATAATTGACATAACTGTGCGAAGTACAGCCATAATCGCAATACTTCAGCAGCCGGATTAATCTGTGAACTGATGATTTATTTCCGCAGGATTTCTAGAACAATCATTGTGCGCGTCAGTTACTGCTTGAGATAATTACTATCCACGGTACGTTAGTTGGCATATCCACCAATAAAGCAATGCTGCCGCTGTATGAAGCTGTTCAATGATAACTCATGTTCTATTGCATTTCTAGAATGACAAAGTACTGATCCATTATCCCTCGAATTGACGTTGGCAATTGTCGAAGCGGTACTGAGTACAGCCATCATCACAGCACCGCAGCCGCTGGAATAATCAGTCCGCTGATAATTTATATTGCACAGCAGTTCTTGAATAATCAGGGTGTACATCAGCTTGGATACAGATATTTACAATTCCCAGTACGTTAGCATGTACAGCCGTCAACAGACCACACTAGCCATTTATATGGACTGTTCGGTGCTGATATAAATTCTATTGCAATTCTAGAATGACAAAGGACTGACCCATTATCGATCGATACATTAAGAATGGCCAAAACTGTCCTGAATACAGCCCTCATCACAGTACCTTACTTGTTGGAGTAGTTTTTTTCACAGATAAGTATATTTTAACAGCAATTCGAGAATAATGAATTCATTGCATGGCTACCACTGAAGTTATTTCAACTGAAAGTTCAGTACTTATTGCTTCCATCAACGAAGCACTGTAGGCGCAGAATTATCATGTTCAGTGAGAGTGAATGTAATTTAGCAATTCTAGAGTGACCAAAGGCTGATGCGTTGGAGCTCGATATATTAACAGTAGACACGACGGTACCCAGCACAGCCATCATCACAGTACTGCGAACGCTGGATTAATCTGCTCAGTGATGACATAAATTCCTCGGTAGTTCTAGAATAACCAATGCATACATCAGACGTGAATAGAGGTATTTTCCTTTCCCAAGTACAGTAGTTGGGACATCGACCAGTGGAGCAATGTAGTCGCTGGATTAATTAGTTCAGTAATGATTTAATCTTTATAGCAACTCTAGAATGAGAATACACTGGCCCATTATCGCTCGAGATATTAGGAGTTGACGAAACAGTACTGGTAACAGCCAACACCACATTACTGCAGTCGCTGCGATAACCTGTACATTGATGATTTATGCACCACAGTAGTTCTAGCATAATCAGGGTATTCGTCAGTTATTGGTAGAGTTGTTTACAATTTCCATAACGGTAGTTGGTACATCCTCAAATAGAGCACTGCTGGCGATGGATTAATCTGTTCGGTGATATTTAAAACACCATTGCAGTCACAGAATGGAAGTGGGCTGACCCATTATTGCCGGAGATATTAACAATTGACGAAACAGCACAGAGTACAGCCGTCGTCACAATACTTTAGCCGTTGGAATAATTTGTACGCTGATAACTTAAGTTTAACGACTATTCTACAATAACCAATGAATAGCACTGTTATGCTTAAAGATATTTGCTTTGGGTAGTACGGTACTCATTACATTAAGGAACGGAGCAATGTAGCCGTTGAATTATCATGTTATTTGAAGACGTAGATTCTATGGCAAATCTAGGTTGACAAAAGATATGTCCGTTATGGCCCGAGATATTAACAGTTATCATGAAGGTAATGTGTACTGCAATCATCACAGTACTGCAGCAGTTGGATTAATCTATTCCCTTATGATATATATTCCATAGCAGTTATTGAAAAGTCAATGTATGCATCAGCTATGGCTAGAGGTATTTACAATTCCCATTACGGTAGTTGACGTATCAACAGTTAGAGCACTACAGCCGATGTACTACTCTGTTCATTGGTGACTTAAGTTCCACAGTAGACGTAGAGTGACCAAGGTATACATTATTTGCGGTTAGAGGTATTAATCATTTCTTGTACTGTAGACGCTACATCCACGTACAGAAAAATATAGCCGTTGGAATAAGCTCTTCAGTGATGATATATAGTCTTGCAGTTCTAGGATGACGAAGGACTGTCCCATTATCGCTCGAGGTATTAACAATTGACGAAACAGTACTGAGTGGAGCCACCGTCGCAATACCTTAGAGGTTTGACTAATTCGTTTACTTATAATTTAAGTTTAACACCAATTCTGGAATAAACAATGTATCGTACGGTTATGACTACAGACATATGCAACTGTCAGTACGGTACTTAGTACATCCATCGACGGAGCACTGTAGTCGTAGAATTAATATGCTCAACGGTGATGTAGGTTCTAAAGAAATTCTATTGTGGTAAAAGGCATATCATTTACAGCTCGGGATACTGACAATTGACATAAGGGTACTGACTCCAGCCGCCATCACTGTACCTTAGACGTTTGAGTAATTTGTTCACTTATAATACAAGTTCTAGAGGAATTCGAGGATTGTCAATGCAGGGTAAGGTTATGGCTATAGATATATATAATTGATAGCACGGTACATAGTACATCCATCAATGGAGCACTGTAGCCGTTGCATTAACCTGTTGAATGGATATGTAGGATCTATAGGAATTCTACGGTTACAAAATACGGATCCGTTACAGCTCGGGATATTAACAATTGGCATAAAAGTACTGAGTTCAACCACAATCGCAGTGGTGCATCTGCTGGGTTAATATGTTCACTGATTGTTCAAATACCGCAGAGGTCCTAGAACAAGCAAGGTATACATCAGTTATGGATAGAGGTGTTTACTATTCGCAGCACGGTAGTTGGTACTTCCGCCAATTGAGCACTGCAGCCGTTCGATTTATCTGTTAAATGATAATATGCATCCCATTGCAATTCTAGAATGACAAAGGGCTGGGCCATTATCGCTCTCGATATTAGCAATTAACTAAGCTGTAGTGAGAACAGCAACCGTCCCAGTACCTTAGAGGTTCGAATAATTTTCTCACTGTTAACTTAATTTTAACAGAAATTGTAGCATAATCTAGGTACAGTACGGTTATGGCTACATAAATTCACAATTGACGGCACGGTACTTAGTCCATCCATCAACTGAGCACCGTAGCCGTGGAATTAACCTTTTCTCTGATAATATAGATGCTCTAGCAATTCTAGAGTGACAAAGATAGAACCGTTACAGTTCGAGATATTAACAATTAACATAACAGTACTGAGTACATCCATCATCACAGTAACTCTGTCGCTGAATTAATCTGTGTCCTGTGATGTCTTAAGCTTTATAGTAGTTCGAAAATAATGAATGTATTCATCAGTTATGGCTAGAGGTATTTACTAATCCTAATACAGGAGTTGGTGCACCCAACAACAGAGCAATATAGCCGATTGATTAAGCTATTCAGTGAGGATCTAAATTCCATTGCAATTCTAGGTTGGCAATGGCCTTGCCCATTATAGCACGTGAAATTAGCAGTTAACGAAACGCTACTGAGTACAGCCATCACCACAGTACTCTAGCCGTTAGTTTATCTTGTTCACTGACGACTTAGGCTCCACAGGTTTTCAAGATTTATCAATGTATACATCAGTTACAACTAGAGATATCTACAATTCACAGTGCTCTTGTTGGTGCACCCATCAATAGAGCACATCAACCTCTGGATTAATCTCTTCAGTGATGTGCTATATTCGATTGCAATCCCCGAATGACAAAGGTCAGAGCCATTACGTCGCAAGATATTAACAATTGACATAAAAGTACTGAGTACAGCCATCAGCACAGAACTACAGCCGTTAGGATAATATGTACACTGATGATATATATTCCACAGTCGGTCCAGATTATTCAATGAATGCATCAGCTATGACCGCAGATATTTAAGGTTTCAAGTAAGGTGGTTGGTACTTCCACAATTAAATCAATGTAGCCGGTGTATTAATATGTTCAGTCACGATTTAAGTTATTTTTCATTCCGAGAATGGCAAGACGCTGACACATCAACGCAGGAGACGTCAAAAATTGACGAAACGGTACTTAGAGGAGCCATCATTACAGTACTTTAGACGTTGAAATAATTTATCCACTGATACCATAAATTTAACTTCAACTCTGGAATTACCAATGTATAGTTCGCCTGTGGCTACAGATAATTACAATTGACTGTGCGGTACCTAGTAAATCTACCAACAGTGCACTGTTGCTGTTGGAATAGTATGTTCACTGATGATTTATATCCTATAGCAATTCTACAATGAAGAAGACGGGTCCATTATCCCTCGACACGCGCACAATTGGCAACACAATACAGATTACAGCCGTCATCACCGTGCTGTAGTCGTTGGACCAATATTTCCGTTGAAAATATAAATTCGACAGGCATTCCGATGTAATCAATATACTGTATGCTTGCAGCTAGAGACACTTACATTTTGCAGTACGATACTTATTTCATCCCATAGCAAAGCACTGCAGCCGTTGGATTATACACTTCAATGATGTTTTAGATTCTGTAGCAACTCTAGAATGATAAATTGCAGATCCATTATGTGGCCAGTCGTTAACAATTGAAATAGCAGGACTGTGTATAGCGCTTATCACGGTGACGTAGTAGTTAGATTAATTATTTCACTGATGATCTAAATTCTGCAGCAATTCTACAATAATCATTATATAGTACGGATATCTTTTGTGAAATATACAATTGACAATGTATCGCTTAGTACATCCACCAGCAGAACACATTTGCCGTTGTAATAATCTGTTCACTTATAACCTAAAAGCACTCTCAATCCTAGAGTGACAAGATACAGACCCATTGTCCCTCTAGATATCAACAACTGCCAACACAGTACTATGTACAGACATAATCACAGTACTGAATCCGTTGGACTGCTTTGTTCACTGATGATGTAGATTCCAATGGAATCCTAGAACACTGAGTGTATGTTAATGTTATGGCTAGAGATATTCACACCCCACAGTATGGTACATAGTGCATCAACCAACAGAGCACTGTAACCGTTCGATTAATCCGTTCAATGATGATATAAATTCTATAGCAGTGCCAGAGTAATCAACGTATAGTACGGTTGTTGGTAGAGATATTTACAGCTTACGGTACGTACGTAGTATATACATCAACAAAGCACTGTAGCCTCTGGGTTAATCTGTACATTGATGTTCTTTATCCATCAGCAATTCTCGAATGAAAAAGGACTGATCAATTATCGCGCGAGGTATCTTCCAATGAAAGCACAGCACTGAGTACAGACGTCATGACGGTTCTGTCTTCACTGGATTAATTTGCGCGTTGATTATGTAAATTCTACTGCCATTCTGGGATAGTCAATGTGAAGTACGCTTGTGCCTAAAGATAATTGCAATTGAAATAACGGAACTTAGTACATCGACCAGCAGTGCACTGCAGCCGTTGGATTAACATGTTGAATGACGATTATATAGCAATTCTGGCAGGACAAGCAACAGATCCGTAATAACGCCTGGCGTGAACAAATGACATGTCAGGTCTGAATACTGCCATAGTCACAGTAACGTAGGGGTCTGATTAATTTGTCCATTGATGACATAAATTCACAGCCATTCTAGAGTATTTCATCAATTGCACGGTTGTGGCTATAAATATTTCTATCTGACAGTACCGTATTTATTACGCCAACGCGCAGAGAATTGGAGCAGCTTCACTAATCTGTTCAACGGTGATTTAGAATTTATAGCAACTACAGAATGACTAAAGACGGATTCATTACCCCTGAATACATTTAAGACTGACATCACAGTCCAGTGTGCAGCCATCGTCACAGTACTATAGCCGTTGGAATAATTTGTACACTCGTGATGCAAATTATAGTGTAATTCTAGAATAACCTATATTTGCTACCGTTATGACTAGTGGTAATTACAACTAGCAATACGGCACTTAGTACATCTACCAACAGAGCACTGTTGTTGTTGGATTAACCTCTTCATCGATGATGTGGATTTCCTAGTACTTCTAGAATGGCAAGAGGTTTTAACAATTGACATAATATTACTGCGTACGGCCATCATCACTTTACTACTACCGTCGGATTAATTTGTCCTCTGATGATCCATATTCCACAGTAGCTCTTGTATATTCAATGTAGACATCAGTTATAGATAAAGATCGTTCCAACTCCCAGCACGTTAGATGGAGCATTCATCAATACAGCACGGTGGCCGTTAGATTAATCATCTCTGTAACTATTTAAATTCCGCGGTATTTCTAGAACAATCAATTTATACATCAGCTACGGTCTAGTGATATTTAATATTCACAGTACGGTACATGGTACATAAACCAATAGCGTATTTTAGTCATTGGATTAACCAGATGATAGGTGTTTTATATCCTATTGCAGTCCTAGAGGGGCACATGCCTGCAACATTATCGCACGGGACATTACCTATTGGCGAGACAGTACTGAGTACAAACATCACCAAGGTTCCCTAGTCGTTGGACTAATTTTTCCACTTATAACGCATATGTAACTGCAATTCTAAAACAATCGGAACGATCCAAAGTCAACAGTGCTCTATTGGTGTACGCACCAACTACCGTACTGGGAATTGCTAATATCTCTAGGCGTATCTGGTGTATACATTGATTGTTGAATATTTACCGTGGAATTTATATCATCCCCGATCAGATGAATCCAACGGCTACAGAACTGTGGCGATGGCTACACATAGTACTGCGTTGTCAGTTGTTGATACATCGAGATGTAACGGATACGTCTTTTCTGATTCTAGAATTGCTACAGAATACATATCGTCATTGAGCGGAACAACACGAAGACTACAGTGCTTTGTTGATGGATGCACTAGGAACCGTACTGTCAATTGTATATACCAATAGACATAACTCTCTTATACATCGACCGGAACTTGCCGTCGAATTTAAGCCATCACAGTTGACATTAATCCAGCGGCTGCAGTACTGTGCTGATGGCTGTACATAACACTGAGTTGTCAGATGTTAGTTCCCCGAGATATAAGTGATCTGCCATTTCTGATTCTGGAATTGCTGCAGAATCCGAATCATAATTGAGGAGAACAGTCCAAGGGATACAGTGCTCTGTTGATAAGACCACTAAGAACCGTAATGTCTACTGTAAGTGTCCCTAGACATAACTGTGTAATACATCGAATAACCTAAACTTACGTTTGAATTTAAGCCGTCAGTGAACAGACTATTCCAACGACTACAGTACTTTATGGGCGGATGTTCCAACTACCGTCCTGGGAATTGTAAATGTCTGTAGGCTTAACTGGTGGAAACACTGGTTTTCCTAGAAAACCCGTGGAATTTAAATCATCACAGAATAGATGAAACAAACGGCTACGGCGACGCATCGTTGGATGCTCCAACTATGGGGCTGGGAGTTGTAAAGATCTTTATCTATAACTGATTACATTGTTTATTCCAACACAACTGTGGTATATGGATCATCAGTGAACAAATTTGTTCAATGGCTACAGTATTGTGATGATGGCTGTACATAGTACAGAGTTGTCAGTTGTTAATACTTCGAGCTATAACGGATCTATACTTACTGATACCAGAATTGCTACAGAATACGTATGAACATTGAGCGGAACTATCCAATGGCTACAGTGCTCTATTGCAGGGTGTACCAGCTACCGTAATGCGTACTGTTAATGCCTCTAGCCATATCTGATGTATGCATAGGATATTCCAGAGCCACTGTGGAGTTTAAGACATCACCGATACTACCAGTCCGCTGGCTACAGTAATCTATTGGTGGATGTACCGAAAACGTTCCTGTGAATTGTTAATATTTCTAGCCATGTGTAATACATACATTGATTATACTAGGACTACCGTTGAATTTATATCTGCACTGAATATGTTAATACAACGGCTACTGTAGATTAATGATGGCTATACTTGGCACTGTGACGTCAGTTGTTAATACCCCGATCGGTAATATTTCTGCCTTTTGTCATTCTAGAATAGCTACAGTACACAGATCATCAATGAACATTACAATCAATCGATTGCACTCCTCATTGACGAGGATTCTCAATACTGTATTGGTATTTATCAATACGACTGCCGATACAAGATCTACGCATTGACCATTCCGGAACTGCTACATAGCTTATGTCAACAGTCAACAGATTAATCCAACTTCACAGTGACCCGTAGGTGGATGTACCAAGTATCGTACTGACAATTGTAGTTATATCAAGCCATGACTGATCTATAAGTTGTTTATTCTGGAGTTGCGGAGGAATACAAATTGTCAATGTGAGAATCAATCAAGCAGCTGCAGGACTGCAATGATGGCTGTACGCAGTACTCCCTTGACATGTGCCAATATCTCCAGCGTCAAGTGTTCCATCCGTTCTTCATTCCAGTACTGCTATTCGGTTTACTTCGTTACTAAACAGATTAAACAATTGGCCGCATTGCTCTGTTGGTGGATATACTAGCCACCGTAGAATAAATTAAAAATATCTCTAGACATAACTGATCTACACAATGATAACTCAAGAGCTGCTGTGGAATTTATGTCATCAGGGAACAAATTAATAGAATGGCTACAGTAGTGCAATGATGGCTATGCTTAGTACGGTTTTGACATGTGTCATTGTCATCAGCGTCCACTCTCTATCCATTGATCATTCTACAATTGCTGAATAAGTTAGATCATCAGCGTACACATTAATAGAGTGGCTATTACACTATGAGGACGGCTACACTCAGTGATGTATTACCATTTGTCAATGCCACTAAGGACATTTGATCCATCCGTTAATCATTCTAGAATTGCAGTGGAATTTAAATCATCAGTGAACAAGTCAGTCCATCGGCAGCTGTACTGTAATGATGGATGTATTCCGCACTCTTACGTGTATTGCTAATGCCTCGTGAGGTAATGGATCTGCCTGTCGTCATTCTAGGATTGCTATAGGATTTATATCAGCAGTGAACAGATTAGCACAACGGATAAAATGCCCTGTTGATGCCTATACTATGCAATGCATAGACATATGTGAATGCCTCCATCAACAGTTGCAGCGCACACTGATGATTCTACAATCGCTGAAGATCTCAGACTGTAAGCGAACAGATTATTTTAACGGCTATAGTATTGACCAGACGGCTGCACTCAGTACTGCGTTGTCGCTTGTCAAAGCCACTTCTGGTACTTCATATATAGACAGACCATTCTGGAAATGCCATCGAGAGTAAACCACCAATGAACAAATTAGTGTATCGCTTTCAGTACAGTTATGATGGCTGTATTCAGTATTCATATGTCAATTGTCAATATCTCTACCAGTAATGGACATACCGCTTGTCATTCTGGATCTGCTACTGCATTTAAGTCATCTGTGATCAGATTAATACAACGGCTACATTACTTTACCGGTGGATGCAGCAAATACCGTACTGGAACTTGCAAATATCTCTAGCCACAACTGATGCGTACATTGTTTATTCTAGAACTACTGTTGAATACAAGTCATCACTGAACAGGCTAATGCACCGGCTAGAGTTCTGTGGCGATGGCTGTATTTATTACTGTGTTGTCAGTTGTTACTATCCCGAGCGGTAGTGGATGTTCCCTTTGTTATTCTAGAAATGCTATAAAATCTGCATTATCATTGAAGAGGCTGACTCAGCTGCTACAGCGATCTGTTGATGGTTTTGCGGCATGCTGTATTGTCAACTCTCATTATCGGTAATCATGAGTGTACTATGCATTGCTTATTCCAGAATTGCTGTTCACATTATATTATCAGTTAACCAATTTGTCCAACGGCTATACTACTGTGATTATGGCTGTCCTCAGCACTGTATCACCAAGTTTTTATATCTTGGGCCATGAGGGTCAGACCTTTGTCACCCTAGAATTGCGACAGTATACAAGACATAACTGATCAGAATAATCCAATGGCCAAAATGCTCTATTGGAGTATGTACCATCAGCCGTACTGGGAATTTTGAATGTCTCTACCAGTAACTGATGTATACATTGATTGCTCTATAAATACCGTGCAAACTAGATAGTCACTGAAAAGGTTTATCCAACGGCTACTGTGCTGTGTTGGATGACGCACCTACTACCGTACTGTAAATAGTAAATGACCTTACCTGCAGCTGATGCATGCATTGGTCATTCTAGAAATGCTGTGGAATATAAATAATCGGGTAGCATATTATTCCACCGTCTACTGTTTTGTGATGATAGCTGTACATACTACTGAGTGGTAAGTTGTTAATATCTCGGTATATAACGCACCTCTCCTTTCTCATTCGAGAATATCTACTGAATCCAAATCATCATTGATCATAATCCAACGCCTGTAGCGCACTGTTGATGGATGTAGTAACTACCGCACTGTCAGTTGTAAATGTCTCTAGCCATAACCATACAATGTATTGATTATTCTGGAATTGCTGCTAAATTTAATTTATCGGTGAAGAGAATAGTCGAACGGATAAAGTGCTGTGATGATAGATGTACTCGGCACTGTTATGAGAATTTCTAATGTCCCGCGCTGTTGCGGATCCGCCCTTTGATATTGTAGAACCGCTATAGAGTCTGAATCATCATTGAAGAGGTTAATTCAACGGCTGTGGTGCTCCGTTGATGGATGTACATTGTACCATACTGGCAATTGCAAATATATATACCAATAACGGTACTATGCATTCATTATTCAGAAATTGCTGTTCTACTTTAATTAAAAGTGCAGAAATTCGTTCAACGGTTGACGTACTGTGATGATGGCTGTACTGGGTAATATTTCGTTCATTGTTAGTGCCTTGAGAAGTAATGCGTCAGTACTTAACTATTCTAGAATTACAATAGGATTTACGCATCACAGAACAGATTAATCCATCGGCTGCAGTGATATATTGGTGGAAGCACAAGCTACCTTTCTGGGAGTTGTAAAAACCTCTACCCATAACAGACGTATACCATGATTATGCTGGAATAACTGCGGAATTTAAGTCATCAGTGAATAGATTAATCCAGCCGCGGCATTAGTGTGACGATGGCTGTATTTAGTACTGTCATGCGCAATTGTTAGTATCTCGATATGTAACCGACAAGTTATATGTCTTTCTAGAATTGCAATATAAAATACATCACCATTACACAGGTTAATACAACTGCTACGATGCTCCGATGATGGATGTACTGTGGACCGTACTGGCAATTATATATATACGTAGCTATAACCATACTATGTATTGATTACTCCAGAATTACAGTTCCAAATTAATTTTAAGTCAACTAGTTAGACCATCGGCTAATGTACGGTGATGGTGGCTGTACTCAGTACAGTTCCTTCAAATGTTGATGGCCTGAACGATGAGCGGTCTGCTCCTTGGCATTCAGGATCTGCAATAGAACATTAATCATCTATGAACTCTTTAATGCAACGACTACAGTGCTCTATTGGTGGACGTACCAGCTACCGTACTATGAGTAGTTAAGATCTCAAGCCGAAAATGATGTATACATTTGTTATTCCAGAACAGCTGTGGAATTTGTATCACACTGAATAACACAACTAATTCAACGGCCAGTGTACAGTTATTATGTCTGTACTTCGTACAGTGTTGATAGTTGCTAAAATCTCGAGCGGTAATGTATCAGTCATTTGTTATTCTGGAACTACTTTAAGACTTACACCATCACAGAAGAGGTTAATTCAGCGGCAACATTGCTCTGTTGACGGATGTACTAATTACCGTACTGACAACTGCAAATAAGTCTAGCAATAACCAAACGATAAATTAATCGTTCCAGAATTGCTGTTCAATGTAAGTTATCAGTGTGATAATTCGTAAACCGGCGAAATTACTGTGGTGATGGCTGTACTCACTGCTGTTGCGTCAATTGTTAATGTCTCGATCGATAGTGGCTCAGTCCTTTGCCAATCTTGAATTGCAACACGATATAAAGCATAATGGAACCGTTTAATACAATGACAAAAGTGCTTTATCGCTGGATATACCAACTACCCTGCTCGAAATTGTAAATGTCTCCAGACGTAACTGATGTGTTTGTTGATAATTCTAGAAATACAATGGAATTTTAGTCGTCACTGAAGAGGCTTATCCAAAGCCTACAACGCCTTAGTGGAGAATGCGCTAGCTTCCGTACTGTGGATTGCAAATATCTTTTGCCACAACTGATGTATACATTGATTACTCTGGAACTGTAGTGGAATATACATCATCAGCGGACAAATTAATCCAGCGGCCACAGTACTGTACTACAGAACTTAGTTCTGCCCTGTAAGTTGTTTATTTCTTAAGATGTAACGGATGTGTCTTTTGTTCCTCCAGAATTGCTACGGAATCTGAATCATATTTGAAACTGTTAATCCAAATGGTACGGCGCACTGTTTTCGGGTGTACAATGAACCGTACCGTCATTTGTAAATATCTGTAGCCATAACCGTACTATATATTGATTGCTCCAGAATTGCATCTCAGTTTATAATATCAGTGAAGAAATTAGTCCATCGGCTAATGCACTGTGTTTATGGCCGTAGTCAGTACAGTTTCTCCAATTGTTACTACCTCGAGATATAACGGATGACCCTTTATCACCCCAGAATTACCATAGAAACCACTTCATCATTGAACAGGATAATCGAATTGCTGCAGTGTTCTATTGGTGAATGTACCAAATACTTGCTGGTGAATTGTTAATATCTCTAGCCATACCTGAGGAGTACAATGGTTATTTTAGAGCTCGTGTGGAATTTTAATAATCACTGAACAGGTTAGTACAACTGTTACAGTACTATGACGATGGCTGCGCTAAGTACTGTTATCACAATCGTTAATATCTCGAGCTATAGCGGAAATATCTGTTGCCATCATCGAAATGTTGTAAAACCTACATCATCAATGATAATGATAATTCTACGGCTACAGTCATCTGTTGAAGGATATACCATGCACCGTACTCTCAATTGCAAGTATCTGTAGCTATAACCGCACTGTACGTTGTCTACTCCAGAATTGCCGTTAAACTTAATTTATCAGTGAACTAAGTAGTCCAACGGCTAAAGTCCTGTGATGACGGCTGCTGTTAGGACTCTTTAGTTAATTGTTATTATACCGAGCGATGATGCAGCAGTCCTTTGTCACTCTAGCATTGCAGTAGGATATATAACATCGATGAAAAGATTAACCCAAACGCTACAGTGCTGTATTGGTGGATATACCTACTACTGTGTTGGGAATTGAAAATATCTGTATCTGCATCTGGCCTATAAATAGACTATTCTATAAATACGGCGGGACTTAAACTGCCAGTGAACAAATTGCTCCAGCGCTTACAGTACTGTTAAGATGGCTGATTTCAGTGGCATCATATCAATTGCAATTATATCGAGCTATGGCGGGCATGTCCTTTGTCATTCTACAGTTGCTATGAAATCTACATCATCAATGAGCAGCTTAATCCAACGGCTACAGTGCAGTGTTTATGTATGTACTTGGTACCCTGCTATCATTTGTAAATATCTCTTGCCTTAACTGTAATATGTACTGATTAATCCAGTAATACAGCTAAATCTTTATTTTGAGTGAAGGAGTTAGTCCATCTGCAAAGGAACTGTGATGATGGCTGTACTCAGTACAGTTTCGTCAATTGTTAATGCCTCGAGCGATAATGGGCCAGTCCATTGTTAATATAGAATTGCCCTAGAATCTATGACATCACTGAACAGATTAATCCAACTACAAGAGTACTTTATCGGTAGAAGTACCAACCATCGTACTGGGAATTTTATATATCTGCAGCCATTATTGATGTATATGTCCGATATTCTAGAAATACTGTGGTATTTAGATCATCACTGAACAGATTCACACAACTGCCTGACTGCTGTTGTGAGGCCAGTATTTAGTACTGTCTTGTCAGCTGTTAATATCTCGAGCGGTAATGTACCAGTCTTTGTGATTCTGGAGTGACTTTGAAACCTACATCATCATGGAAGAGGTTAATTCAATGGCTACATTGCTCTGCTGATGGATGTACCATGTACCGCACTGTCAACTTGAATTATAGCTTTCCATAACTGTACTATATATTGGTCATTCTAGAATTGCTGTTAGTCACAAATTATCACTGAACAAAGTAGTCTATCTTGCAAATTAACGTGATTATGGCTGTGATTAATGTGACTAGTACTGTTTCGTCGTTTGCTAATATCTCGGTCGATAATGGGTCACGTCCTTTCATTCTAGAATTGGAGTAGTATATAAATGATTTGATGATTTAGATTGTATAGCAATTCTAGAAATCTATGACATCACTGAACAGATTAATCCAACTACAAGAGTACTTTATCGGTAGAAGTACCAACCATCGTACTGGGAATTTTATATATCTGCAGCCATTATTGATGTATATGTCCGATATTCTAGAAATGCTGTGGAATTTAGATCATCACTGAACAGATTCACACAACTGCCTGACTGCTAGAATGACAAAGGACTGACACATTGTCGCTCGTCAAATGAACGTTTGATGAAATGGTACTGAGTACAGTCATTATTATAGTACTGTAGCAGTTGTATAAATTTGTTTACAGATTCCTGAAATACTACAGTAGATCTGGAATAATCAACGCATGCATCAGTTACGGTTATGGATACTTACAATCAAGAGCGCTTTAATTTGTACATCCAAAAGGAGGTCAAAGCAGCCGTTGGATTAATCACTTCACTGACGTTGTAAATTCCACAGTAGCACAGTAATAATCAGCAATAATCAGTTCTGACCAGAGATACTTGAAATTCCAAGTACAGTACTTGGTACGCGAACCAGTAGTGCAGTGTATCCGTTGGATTAAGTTGCTCATTGATGATTTGGGTTCAATTGCAATTCTAGAATGACAAAAGACAGATCCGTTATAGCTGGGGATATTAACTACTTACAAAAAAGTACTAAGCACTGCCATCATCATAATACTGTAGCCGTTGGACCTATTTGTTCACTGATGATGTAAATTTCAAAGCAATTCCGTAGTAGTAAATATATGGCACGGTAACGGCTAGAGATATTTAAAACTGAGAGTACTGTTCTTAGTACATCTATCAACAGAGCACACTAGCCGTCGAATTGACATGTTCAATGCTAATTTAAATGCTATAGCAATTCTAGAAAGAAGATAGGCAGATCTGTTGTTGCTCCAGATATTAGCAATTGATGGAACACTCCTGAGTACAGCCACAATCGCTGTACTTTAGCCGAATGTCGAATTTAACACTGATAATTTAAATTAGCAGCAATTATAGAGTAATCGATGTATAGTACGGTTATGGATGGAACTATATACAAATAATAGTACGGTCGATAGTACAGCCATCAACAGTGCGCTGAAGTCGTTGGATTCACTTTATCGATTATGATTTACATTCGATAGCAATTCAGGAACGACAAAAGTTACATCAGCTATAGCTCGAGGCGCTAGAAGTTAACCAAACGGGACTGAGTACAGCCATTTTATCAGTACTTATCAGATGGACTAATTTCTTTACCGATAATTTGAATTTCACAGCAATTCTAGGATAATCAATGTATAGTACGTCTATGGCTAGAGGTATTTACAATTGATAGCCCGGAACTTAGTACATCCAAATGCAGGTCACTCTAGCCGTTGGATTAACATTTACAATGATGATTTAAATAGTATGGCATATTTGGAATGACAAAAGACATATCACCTACAGCTGAAGACATTAAAAGCTTACGAAATGGTACTGATTATAGCCATCATCGGAATACATTCGACGTTGGACTAATTTGATCACTGGCAACTGAAATTGAACAACAGTTCTAGAATAATAAATGTATAGTACGGTTGTGGCTAGGAATATCTACAAATGACAGTGCAGTACTTTGTGCATCCATCAACATAGCACTGTAGACGTTGAGTTAACTCCTTCAGTGACGATTTGTAGCCTATGGCAATTCTAGAATGACAGAAGGAATATCCGTTAATGCACGTGATACGACAGTTGACGTAACTGTACTGAGGTCAGCCATCAGCACAGTAATCCAGCCACTGGATGAATCTGCTTACTGACGATTTAAATTCCACAGTAGTTCTAGAATAGTCAACGCTTGCATCAGTTATGGTTAGAGGTATTTACTCTTCCCAGTGCAGAAGTTGATACATCCACCAATGGAGTAGTCTAGTCATTGCATTAAACTGTTCAGTGATGATTTATATCCTGTTCCAGTTCTAGAATGATAAAGAATTGCCCCAATCCCACTGGAGATATTAACAATTGCCGACAGAGTCCGGACTACAGCCATCATCCCAGTTCTTTAGCCATTGTAATAATTTGATCACTGACAACCTATATTTAACAGCAATTCTATAATTATCAACACATATTACGGTTATGGCTAGAGATATTTACAAATGACCGTACGGTACATAGTACATTCGTCAACAGTGCACTGTAGACGCTGGATTAACCTGTTCAGTAATGATTTAGTTTCTATGGATGTTCTGGATCGACGACTCCTCATATCCATTATTGCTCGAGATATTAGAAATTGACATAACAGTACTGAGTACGGCCATCATTACCGTTATGCAGCCGTTGGATATATTTTCTCGGTGATGATTTAAATCCCACTGAGATTCTGGCGTAATGAATGTATATACCATTTATGGATACAGGTAGTTGGAATACACAGTACGTTACATAATGTATCTATCACCGAAGCCATATAGGCGCTGGATTATTCGGTTCACTGACGACTTAAACTCATTAGCTATTTTAGAATGACAAGTGGATAGACTATGTATCGGTAGAGCTATTGAGAGGCGTCATAACTGTACAGAGTGTTGCCATCTACACAAAGCTATAGCCACTGCATTAGTGGTTTCATTTGCCATTAATGTTCCTCGGCACTTGAAGTACGATCAATGGACAAAGCAATTGCCGCTGGAGACATCTAGCCATGTCAATGCCTTACTGCGTATAACCATCAAGGCAACCATCTGGATATTCCGGCCACTCACGATTCGAATTCCACAGGAATATTGGAATAACAAAAGGCAGGTCCGTTGTCGCTCAAAGCATTAGTAATCGACGTCACAGTAGCGGTTACAGCCAACACCGCAGTGCTATGGCCGTTAGATTTATTTGTTAACCGATGATGCAAATTTCAAAGCAATCCTAGATCGTTCAACGTATGGATCAGATATACTTGGAGGCATTGACAAATGGCAATATATTACTGAGTGTAGCAGTCTACACAATATTATATACATTGTATTAATATCATTGCTGGTCATCTAAGATGCTCTGTAATTGCAGAATGACCTATGGAGGGAGCAACTGTCGCTGAAGGCATTGACATGTGTCAAAAGAGTACAGGGTAAGGATCTCATTACAGTTTTGCATCCATTTTATTAATTTATTCCATGACGACGTATATTCCTAAGCTGCTCTAAAATAAAAATGTTTAGCACAGTTTTGGCTAGACAGAGTTACAGTTTTCAGTACGGTACTGGATACATCCACCTACAGTGCACTGTAAACTTTAGATTAATCTGTTCCCTGATGATGTAAGCACTATGGCATTTCCAGAATGATCAAAGGATACATCAGACATCTGCAGTGTTATTGACAAATGACAATAAGTTTCAGAGTGTAGCCGTCTACACAGTATCATAGCCGTTGAATTAATCTGCTCGATGAGCATATAAACTCCTCATCAAATCTAGAACCACCAACGGAAGGAGCAATTGTCGCTGGAGGCGTTGACATATGTTAATGCAGCACTGAGTACATCCATCAACAGAGCACAGAGGCCGTTTGCTTACTTTGTTCACTGATGATTAAAATAATGTAGCTATTCTAGAATGACAAATAGCAGATCCATCGTCGCTCCAGATGTTAACAATTGACAACACAGTACAGGGAGGATCAATCTGCGCAGAACTACAGCCATTGCATCAACCTGTCCTAAGTAGCTCCAAATTATATTACTATTTTAGGATGATCACCGGATGGATCAGTTATCGCTAAGGACATTGACGCCTGAGAACACTTCACGGTGAGTAGCAGTCTAAGGAGTACTACATCAATTGGATCAGGCCGTTAGCTGATCGTCTGAGTCTTACAGAAATTGCAGAACGACAAATGCATTCGAAAATTATCTCTAGACGTAATGACATAGAACAATACATGTCTGGGTGCAGGCACTTATACAGTTATGTAGCAATTGGACTAATCCATGAACTGAGCATCTAGCATCCATTGCAATTCAAGGATGAACAATTGATGCTTGAATCATTGCTACAGATATTAACAATAGGCAATTCGTTACTCAGTACATTCATTATAAACGCGCAGTAACCGTTGGATTAATTTGTGCACCGACGAGTTTTATTCCACAGCAATTCGAGAGTAATCATTAACTTGACGTATTAATTCTAGAGACATTTAAAATTGACAGTACGGTACCGAGTACACCTACCGACAGAGGACTGTAGCAGTTGCCTCAGTCTGTTCACTGATGATCTTTATCATACAGCAGTTTTAGAACGGCAAGTGACAGGTCCATTATCGCTAGCGATGTTAACAATTGTCAAAACAGTACTGAGTACAGCCATTATCAAAATACTGCAGCCGTTATTATAGTTTGTACACTGATGATATAAGTTCTATAGCAATTACAGATTCCTCAAGGTATGAATCAGTTATAACTGGTGATATTAGCAATTGTCAATACAGTACTGACTATAGCCGTGGTCGCAGTACTACAGCCATTGTATCTAGCAATACTATGATGATGCGCGTTACTTTGCAATCCCAGTTTGACCAATGGAACGATGCATTATAGCCAAGGATATAGAAAATTTTATCTAGAGTATTGACTATGTCAACCTATACAGCACTACATGCAACCGATTAATCTATACACTGATCATCAAAGTTTTATAGCCAATGTAGAATGATCAGTTAAGTGGTCAATTACTGCTAAAGATATTGAAAAACAATAATACAGGACTGAGTAAGGCCATAAACACAGGATTATAGTAGATGGATGGATGTATTAACTGATGACATAGGTTCCACGGCAATTCTACAGTAACCAATGTATAGATTAATTATGCCATGAGATATTCACAATTGACGCTACCGTACCTAGCACATCCGACAGCAGAGCACTGTAGCCGCCTCATTTCCAGGTAACTGATAATTTATATTCGACGGCAATGTTTGAATGACGAAAGGCAGATCCATCATCGCCCGAGACATTAACAATACACAAAGCGGCACTGAGTACAGCCATCATCATAGCACTGTCGCCTTTCGTTCAATTTGGCTACCTATGACACAAATTCCTGAACAATTCTAAAATAATCCATGTATAGATCAGTTATGGATACACATATTTACATTTGGCAGTGCAGCACTTGGTACATCCACCAACACAGCCCTGTAGTCGTTGGATTAATACGTTCATTGCTTATTTAGACAAAGTAGCATTTCTAGAACGTTCAATGGACGCCTTAAATAGCAGAAGATATTTTGACAAGTAGCAATACCCTACCTCGTGAAGCAATCTACACAACACTGCAGCCATTGAATTAATCTGTTCGCTGAACATATAACTTGTTTAGCAATTGTAGAATCATCAAAGGAAGAAGCAATTGTCGCTGGAGACATTGACATATTTCAATACTGCACTGAGTACAGGCATCATCACATTACTACAGCTTATGGCTTAATTTGACCATTGTTGATTTAATTATCACAGCCACTCTGTTTAAAACAATATATTGTACTCCTATGGTTTGTGACATTTGCAATAGGCATAACGGATGTTGTACCACCACTAGCTGAGCCCTGTAGATGTTGGATTAGCCTGTTCATTGATTGTTTGGGTTATGTAGCAATTCTAGAATGAAGAAAGTTAAATACATTATCCCTCCAGATATTAGCAATTGAAAACACATTACAGAGTACAGCCATCGTCACAGTGCTGAAATGGATTAATTTCTTCTTTGATGATTTATGTTCCACAGTAATTCTATAATAATCAATGTATAGCACGGATATTTACCATTGACAGCACGGTACAGAGTTCACCCAACGGCAGGGCACGGTAGCCGTTGGGTTAGTCCGTACAATGATGTCTCTGATCCTGTAACATTATAGAATGTCAAGGAGCTGATCCATTGCCGCTCGAGACATTAGCAGTTGACTAAAAAGTGCTGAGTATGGACATCGTCACTATACTGTAGCCGCTGCACAAACTTCTTCACTGAATATATAAATTCTACAGCAATTCCAGGGTAATCTGTATGTGTATATGTTATCTACACAAATAGTTATATATGACAGTGCTTTTGCGTAGTACATCCTCCATCATAGCTCTGCAGCGGTTGCATTAATCTGCTCGTCGATGCTTTATATTCTACAGCAATCCAAGAATGAAGGAA